>NC_040037.1:10828457-10938583 GCF_003713205.1 Coffea eugenioides
TAACTGTTTCTTTTCAAATTCACAGTGACAATGGGGGTGTTTTTGTGTAGAAAGTGACAATCGAATAAATTCAAATAAAATCCAAGAAGCTAATAAAAACTAAATAACAATTCATTAAAATCGAATGAATGATAACTAAGGTTCTAGCCAAGAAATAACTTCAGCAATGGTTCACCTAATTGATCATCGATGCAAAGCCAATTTCAATTATTTATTAATAAATAGGTTATAACTGCCAAACAAGTGATGACAGTCAACCCCTCCTTACTGTATCGGTGATTAAGGTACGCCCGTTAATCACTGCTCTAATTGGGAAATAATCCTAGGTACACCCGTAAAATTTAATTTTTCAATTGCCTTACGTATTAGAGGAGACCTATTCTAACCAAATAACGTACTACCAGGGTTATTTTAAATTAGCCCGCGCATCCCCCTGACACAAATCTAATCATGCCAATTGTCACTAATTCAGAGCAATTAGACAATTACGGGTCTAACGCCCCAATTGACAATAGATTTCCAAATTAACTAATTATCCGGATCCAAGACAATCAATTAATTGAACAATCATAAGCACTGTAAGCAGAGAATATGCGAATACTAATAAATAAAAGGAAAAGATAAATTAAATCGATCTCACAATTTTTAGGCGAGTCAGAGCCTCTATTGTCGCTTGACTAGACAAAGGGATTTAACTCATCCCTTGTCTACTCCTACCGAAAAGAAAAGAAAAGCAACTAAAGATGAAAGGAAAAATCAAAGGCTAATGCTTCCTTGCTCCTCACATGCGTAGGAAGTAAAAAAACTAAAAAAAGAAGCCAAAAGGGAAAAGTTCCAAAAGTTGAAAGAGTTCTAATCCTCTACAACTCATTTTTCTCTCTAAAGTCTACTAACTAAGCCCTCCTGTAGCGGCGGCTCCCACCACCAAGAAGAAGCCCTCAAGCCGTCTTTCCTTCTCAGAATTTACCAAAATGGGCGGCTCATCTTCTTTTCCAAAAATGCCCCTCGGACAAGTTCTATCATTTGGACTCCTTTTCTGCCAAAGTGGCACCTGTTATCATATTTTCGTTCTACTCTCTGAAATAAATGTAAAATACTAAAAGTTAGTAGAATCCAACAATTAATCCACATCGGATCAGGTAATAGGGAAAATTAATAATAAAATAAAGGAAAAAATTGTAACCTATCAATTCCCCCCACACCTAAACCATGCTTGTCCTCAAGCATAAGAACAGTAAACAGACACCAATATTTGATAATGGCCATTGTTCTATCTACCATATTGCCAAGATACCAAGAAAAATCATATATCAAGCACTAGTGATTAAAATCCGAGAAGCATCACCCCGGTTAGTTTCTAAATCGCAAACTCCTTTAATTCTAGGTTAACTAATCTAAGAAAAAGGAATGACACACAACATTTATCAGCAAATGGTCCAATTATTAACCAAAATCTCAACATTAAATCCATAAATCGGCAAGCTGACTCTTATTATACACTAACACAACCTTCACTCTTTTTTTCATTATTCATTTTTTTTCTCTTTTTTTTTCTTCTTTTTTTTTTGTTTTTGATTAAAAATAGTACAAAAGACTTAGTCTCCAGCCATTAGAACCTTTTGATGCGAACTCCGATATTTGTCAGATGAAAGAGCCCGATTACTCAGATTCTATCGCCACGTGACCACGTACTCATAGCAATTACTACTTTTTGACGCGAGAATCGACATTTTTGGTGAAGATCCCCGGTTACTCGATAGTAAAAACTAGCGGAGCACAGTCAACTTTATTTCCCAGCCAGATAACACAATACTCAAAATAACATAGCAAAATAGAACAAAAACAGTAGCCGCTAGCCTCATTTCTTCAAATATGGAGAACTAAAGTTAATACTGGATCAATTCACATGAAAATGCCAACAATCATTCCCTATGCTTAGAAAAGTTAACAAAGAAATCAAAAGAATTAAGCAATCACCGATATTCACCAAAGAAACGTTCTTGGATTCAACCACATTAACTTGATACAATTTATTAATAAAACTTGGTAACAATGAAGTTAGAGGCAACAAACCAACATCAAACTTTGGCAGTCATAGGAGAGCTACAAATGAATGACAAAAAAAAGGAATGAAAACTAGACAAATGGCAAACTAAAAATAAGGGGAAAATACCGAAAAATTAAAAACTACTAAAAACTAAAAACTAGAAACACTACTGATCCTCTCCCACACCTAAACGATACATTGCCCTCAATGTAGCAAAGAAACATCAAATGTAGGAGAAAGGGCAACAAAACTCCCCTGAAAGTGGGTCAAAGTGGTGGGCGAGACGGGGCTTGGGGTGGAAAACCCATGTGCTGCATGAATGCCGCCAAATTTTGTGCCATGACAATCACATTGTTGTCAATGTTAATCATCCAAGCCTCCAAATTCTCGTCTCACCATGGCCTCAAATAGTCAACTCAATTAACCAGAGATAAAAGCTCCAACAGTTACAGAAACCAGCATATGCAATTTGCAGAGACACAATAGGATCCAACAAATGAAATTCAGTAGTCACCAGTGCCTCCCAACTCAACAATCAAAAGCAAACACGGGTCACCCAAGCCCAAATATGGTCAACAAAGCAACAGTTGCACTCCAAAACCAACAACTCGAAACTATTATCAACAACTGGAAACTAGCAAAGTCACGTCAATAAGCACAGGGACTACCCAATTCAGTCAGTCAACAAGCAAACTTGGGTCATCCACAATCTCAACAAATGCACTCTAAAATTTCAAGAAACATCCACACGTAGTCAATTGGCTGAAGAACCCCACAAAGCAATTGAATGGCACCAATATGAACAAGCAAATCACTGTCACCAAGACCCCAACAAACAAACCAACTCCCAACAGGGCAAATTAACACAACCAGTGCAATAATGAACTCTCAAGTAACTTTGTGACAACACAAACAACAGAAACCCAATTACTGTGCAATTTAACCAAACAAAGCAAGCAGAGGCCGGCCACGAAGCAATGAAATGAACGAGGCGGATGTCCCTCAATAATGCACTTAACGGTGCAAATCAATGGAAAATGCAGTAGGATAGTACCTCCACTCTGTTAATTGGAATACCTCCACGTCGGCAGAATGGTGGTTGCGGTTAACATCGGGCAGTGGTGCGGCCAGAGAGAGGGAAAGTGATGGCTTCGGCTGGGCAAGGTAGCGAGATGGCCCTCCGTGGGCTGCGGGCATAGTGACAGTCGCGAGGAGAGAGAGAGATGGGAGGGGCAGAGCTGGTGGTGGCATGCGAAGTGGGAGGAAAGAAAAGGCAGCGTCGGTTTTTGGCGAACGCAGGGGAGATGAGGGAGCTCAGGGAGCTGGTGGGCCGCGGCTGCGTGGCCCACAGGGACGGCGACGACTCTCTGCTTGGGTGTGAGATGCGGCGGCGTGCGAGCTTCAGCAGTGGCGGCGTGCGCAGAGGGAGAGAGAGGGCTGGGGTGGAGCGGCATGCGGAAGAAAAGAAGGAAAGGGCAAACAGAGGAGCAGCAGCGGTGAGCGAGGTTAGAGAGAGAGAGCTGGTGGCTTGGTGCGGCGCTCGATGGCGGCGCGCGCGAGGTGGGCGGCGGGCAAAGGGATTCGGATGACAGAGAAGGAACAGGGGAGAAGGAAGAAAGAAAGAAAAAAAAAAGAAAAGAGGAAGAAAGAAAGAAAAAGAAAGAAAAAAAAGAAAAGAAAGAAAAAGAAAAAGAAAGAAAAAAATAGTTTTTTTTTGAAATTTTAATTTTGGAAACAAAGGTTATAGCTAACCAGAAAAAGATTTTTTTAAAAAAAATTATTTTTTTTATTTTTTATTTTTAAAATTTTTGAAATTATTTTGTTTTTTGAATATTATTATTGACAAAACTCATTTTCAAAATTCAAAATTAGAGATTAACGGGAAATTGAAAACTGTTCTCGAATTTTGAATACTTACCTTTCCCGCGAACATGACGCGGGCACGCCAAAAAGGCAAGAACCCTTCTGTCCATGAGCTCTCCATACGACTTGATGCGGGTGCGTCATAAAGGCACGAACCCTTCTGACCATGAGCTCTCCATACGACTTGACACGAGCGCGTCATGTCAGACAGACACCTACGAATCATCAAAACGAAAATTGAAGTCCGAAATCAGTTAGATTCAAGGAAAACATATTTAAACTATCAAACAAAACTGAACAAACAATTAAAAGAAATTGGGTTGCCTCCCAATGAGCGCCTTTCTTTAATGTTTTTGGCTAGACATTATCATGTTTTGTTCATGGAGGATAAAATCTTGTGACTCGTTTTAGTGTTTCATCCTCTATATAGTCCTGATAGCCCTCGTAAATTGAGTAATTTTTGAGCACACGAGCTACGGGCTTCCATAGACTAGTAAATGGCGCCAAACAAGTCAACGATAATTTGCATTCTCCATTCACTTCCCCCTCACGTGCATTTATTGGTCCAAGATATCTTGTTATCGCTACTCGTAATTTATTCCTGTCATGAAATTCAAAATTTTCTGATATAATAAAGTCAATTTCATTAACAGGAATTAAAGAATAAGAATCAAGAGAATATTGATTAAGGACTGGAGGAAATATCACCGCATCTGGAGATTGTTCACTGGATTCATTCACCTGGACGAGTTGATACTGGGGCCTCATTTCTTGCACTTCAGTTTCCTTTTCAACTGCATCTTCAGATCCGTTTCCTTGAAACTCTTACAGTTCCATGTCATTTGGCCGGATAATTGCACTCTCATCTTCTTCAAGGTTGATATTAGTTTGTGAGGGCAATTCTTCAAGGTGAGAAGCTAATCGCGTTATTCTGGATGTCAATAGATGTATTTGATCTGCCATCCCGGATATCAATAGTTGCACTTGATCCGCCATCGCTTGTGTCTCCTGATGAGTTCGATATGTATTAGCAGCTAGTAATTCAATCATTTCTTCAAGAGACATACTTGACACGGATGATGGTTGTTTAGACTCTTGCTGTTGAAAATTCATTGGCCCTGTCGCATAATTAAAATTGAAATTTTTCCACCATCCTTGATCATACCTGTTTGAATAAGGGTCATACCACGTTTGAAATAGAGGTGAAAAATCTCTAAAAGTATCTGTTGGAACACTTAGGTTATCTTGAAATACGAGGCATGTGTCGGTTGAATAACCTAAGACAAAATAAGTTTCACAATTCGCAGCAGCCAATTGATCATTAGGAAAAACACGAGTCTCATAACCCCACTCAGGAATAAAGTCCAATCTATCATAAAAATACAGAATGTTAGCAGCCATAGACTATATAAAAAAAAAAGAGAAAAATAAATAAAAAAAAATAAAAACAAGATGAATTCAAAAGGAAACAAATTAATCTGGCACCAGTCCTCGACAACGGCGCCAAAAATTGACAGGTTGTCAGCCTGTGCAATAATAAAACATGTTCAAAATAAAAGTAATTTCTGTAGATAGCGGTGAACAGGGTCGAATTCATAGGGATTAGGTGTAACTGTTTCTTTTCAAATTCACAGTGACAATAAGGGAGTTTTTGTGTAGAAAGTGACAATCGAATAAATTCAAATAAAATCCAAGAAGCTAATAAAAACTAAATAACAATTCACTAAAATCGAATGAATGATAACTAAGGTTCTAGCCAAGAAATAACTTCAGCAATGGTTCACCTAATTGATCATCGATGCAAAGCCAATTCCAATTATTTATTAATAAATAGGTTATAACTGCCAAACAAGCGATGACAGTCAACCCCTCCTTACTGTGTTGGTGATTAAGGTACGCCCGTTAATCACTGCTCTAATTGAGAAATAATCCTAGGTACGCCCGTAAAATTTAATTTTCCAATTGCCTTACGTATTAGAGGAGCCCTATTCTAACCAAATAACGCACTACCAGGGTTATTTTAAATTAGCCCGCGTATCCCCCTGACACAAATCTAATCATGCCAGTTGTCACTAATTCAGAGCAATTAGATAATTACGGATCTAACGCCCTAATTGACAATAGATTCCCAAATTAACTAATTATCCGGATCCAAAACAATCAATTAATTGAACAATCATAAGCACTGTAAGCAGAGAATATGCGAATACTAATAAATAAAAGGAAAAGATAAAATTAAATCGATCTCACAACTTTTAGGCGAGCCAGAGCCTCCGTTGTCCCGTGACTAGACAAAGGAATTTAATTCATCCCTTGTCTACTCCTACAGAAAAGAAAAGAAAAGCAACTAAAGATGAAAGGAAAAGTCAAAGGCTAATGCTTCCTTCCTCCTCACATGCGTAGGAAGTAAAAAAACTAAAAAAAGAAGCCAAAAGGGAAAAGTTCCAAAAGCTGAAAGAGTTCTAATCCCTCGCAACTCCTTTTTCTCTCTAAAGTCTACTAACTAAGCTCTCCTGTAGCGGCGGCTCCCACCACCAAGAAGAAGCCCTCAAGCCGTCTTTCCTTCTCAAAATTTACCAAAATGGGCGTCACATCTTCTTTTCCAAAAATGCGCCTCGGACAAATTCTATCATTTGGACTCCTTTTCTGTCAAAGTGGCACCTGTTATCATATTTTCGTTCTACTTTTTGAAATAAATGCAAAATACTAAAAGTGAGTAGAATCCAACAATTAATCCACATCGGATCAGGTAATAGGGGAAATTAATAATAAAATAAAGGAGAAAATTGCAACCTATCAAATATGGAAAACTCTAAAACACAAAATGTAGTAATAAATGGCAGGTATATTTGTCCGATTTTTTATTATTTTTGTTTCGTATAGTTCTTTCAAGAGTCTGTGTATATTTTTGTGTAATTGTCAACCACCTTCTTTTACATCAACTCATTAAAAAATACATCAAATCTTGAAGGAAATACAAAAAATGTCAATTATTACTTGACTGGAATTAGCAGATTGAAGTCGAAAGTATTTTTTTAACCCTTCATCTCTTCCTCACACCCCTTTCCATTCCCAATTGTCAGTCTCGTCATTCAAACTTTGAATCTGACAGCGCGAGAAGCTCTTAGCCACTAGACTAACCCTACCAAGTGCCATGAAGCCAAAAGTTAGAGTGATGACAAAACAATAACATAAAATTATACGCCTAGCATTAGTAATTAGGTGGCGTTGGTGTATATTTCCACACTGACTTCATCACGGATGTGTAAAAACGTGTTCCATGCTAGTGGACCATGATTTTGGTGATTAGATCCAACAAGAAAAATTAATTTATGGGGTAATTACCACATTTTTAGGCCTATAAATACAAGGAGTCTGGTTTGTTATTTCAATGTGCTAAACTCAGCTACCAAGTCTTCTCGAGTCACAACCAGTTACAAATATCTATTTTCATTCTTATTAATTAGCTAGCCGGTTCTTTTAAGGAAAAAATGGTTGCAGCCAAATCTGCGATTGGCACTGGACAGGTGAATAGTGATTGTATGCCAAGCTAGACATATATTTCTTTCTTTTTCAAGTTTCGCATGGTTTTGGGAATCAACTCGTAAACAACTTGTATAGAAACGTTTGAAAAAGTGTAAGGAGTTGCAAATTAAAGCAATTTCAACATTCTTGAATTGTCTTAAACAATATTTTATATTTATAGCTGTCTACATGCATATGTCAGGAGGCGATCTCTTGCATTGTTTCATTAAGCTTCTTCCGAGTGATACAGTTTCTTTTTAATTGGTTATTTGTTTATTTGAAAGGATTCTAATTGATATTGGGAACACAATTTTTTTGCTTTTTCTTACTGGAAAATATGTTTGGGATTTACAGAACGACATCAGTTCACTGGAACCAGTGAAGCCGGCTGACCCTCACGTGATCCAGATCGGAAAATTTGTAGAGCAACAACATCACCACGGCAAGCTGCTTTCTGTCGCCGTGGTTGGCGAATTCACGTGGAGCGGTGATGGAGGCAATTACTACGCACTTATCATTGAAAATCAGGATAGTGACGGTGCCACATGTCTGCATAAGCATAAAGTACTTGTTCTTGAGACCCCGAGTGAAACAAAACTCATATGGCCCAAGAAATAATCAAGCACTACTGTTGATCAGCTGAGGATCAACGACTTTAAGTACTTAAATTATCTAGTGTCTTTGGTGTGGTTTTTCAGTTTATGTATGGATGATGTACTGCTGGCATGCATACATCTCCTCCTGTTGTACTACTATGTGAGGTGCGCACTCGTACCAACAAAAATGCACCATTGATTTTACATACGTACAAGTTAAAAAATCTGAAATTACACCCGTTCACTGCAAGTATACAGGTCAACTAGTAGTTTAGGGTATATATCGGGTCGATCCCACGAGGAAGAGTGAACAATTACCGGTATTACTAAAGCTTCTCTATTATTTAGACTATCAATGAATTATAACAAATTTAACCTACTGAAATTACACAAATAAAAGCTCCTTAGGTTATGGTATCCCTAACTACTCATGCAAGTGCTATATTTGGATCATTGAATACTACATCTAGGCTAGTTATGGTGTAATTTCCTTATGCATTTGAATCCTACTTTCGTAGTGAATCAATTATACTTATAACTAATCCATACATATTCTCATGGTTATGAAATTAGCTACAAGTTCATTTCTTCAGTGAAATTACATGAAATGAATCACTAAAAACCACATAGGTGCACCTCTACTTTCGTGAGTGTACTTCCTATGTTTAGCACTTCTTGAACTAGTGTTAAATCTCAATTTTTATTGCAGAAACAACACCTTAGATAATCACAATCAATCGTACCAGATTAATCATGATTTAGAGAGCCAAAGTGCTAAATAACTTGCTCAAATCATAGCAATCAAATAACTAAATAATAAACACTAACAATTATAGAAAGTTCAACCAAACCCAAGGTATAAACTTTAGAGATGCATAATCAACACAAAATCCAGAACTTGTATATTAACTAAACTTGGAATCAAGTACAAAAGATAAAGAGTTTGGAAGGAATACAACCCTTGTCACATGAGCTTTCTTCCTTGCCTTTTTCATCCTCCATCTTCATCCTAATCTAGATAATAAACAAGAATGGACAAACTATACTACTCTATGCTAAGCTAAACTAACACTAGGGAGATGAAAGAGCTACATTTCTGCAACTTCAAGCTTCTCCCGTATCTCTCTCTATTCTATTGTTGGATCCCCAATCCCCCTTCTCTTGCAATGAATTTGGCTATTTAATGATGAACATTGGTCAAGAAATGAAGCTTTACACTTTCTCCTTACAGCTGGTAATGTTTCTCACATGTCTAGCATCGCATGTGAGTTGGTGGGAGTGAAATTGAGTTTTACGCGTACAGAGCAGCCTTTTCTGACCGCAATCCGGCCAGAAATCCGGCTCTAAATCCGGCCAAGTTCCGGCCGGATTGCTACAGTAAATCTGGGCTGCTACAGTACCTCGGATCCGTATGGATCCGAGCTCGGTTCCACTTACCCAGAAACAGCCGAGGGTTCGGATGAATAGTGGATCCGAGTGCGGATCACTTGCTCTGTTTTTGGCCCAACTTCAACCGATCTTTTCTTGATGTTAGAGGCTGAACAAGCTCATGTCTAAAACACAAAAGTTGTAGCCTTTTGAGTTATCTTTCTAATGCATCAAGAATCACCTCATTTGGATCTGTGTAGGCTGAGATATGACCGAAATACCCTTGCCTGCTCATTGCCCTGTTTCAGCTTCGACCAAATGAAATTGGCTACTGTACTTCGGCTTTTTGACTTGGAAAACCTTCAAACTGGATTCAGATGTCTTCACCAAAGTTGTAGATCTATCTCTTATCTTTAAATTGGTTCAAAACTCATCTTAATCCGATCACTGTAGCTCAAGTTATAGCCAAAATACGAAGATGTATCAAAACTGTCAAAATGCGCAAAATTCCACTAAAAAGTGATAAAAGCCTCATTTAATCACTTGAAAGCATTTTTCACCAATTATAGCCAAAATGATTCATTTTCTTCCAATAATATAACTAAAGTGACTAAAAATAATATGAAATATCATACAATTATTACGTAAATTAGTCACTTATCAAACTCCTCCACACTTAAATCATTGCTTGTCCTCAAGCAATCCACACATAAACTACAATGATTCAAGAGGTGAAACAATATATGCACTTTTGTCAAATTTAATTCCTCAAGACCTGGAAAATAATCATTATACAATTGTTCAAATTACATTAAATACTCATAATATCAAGTAAAGGAAAGATTATTATACCCTAATTTAACAAGTTAAACGTAATCTCTTACCCTAACCTAATTTCACAAATAAGTAAATCACATAGTCAATTTATAGCATTCCTCCTCCTATAATCATCTTTTTTTTATTATTATTTTACAACTAAGAGGGATTTATTCATACTAATTTTACTTAAATAGTGAGAACGCCTTTTTACGCGAAAATCGACACTTTTAGGTGAAGATTCCCGGTTACTCAACATTTCACCTATTCAAGTTACTATGCATACTCTTAATTCAAGTACCTTTTTACGCGAAAATCGACATTTGTAGATGCCAACCCTCGGTTACTCGGTACAAAAATCATTGGAGTAGAATAATTTTTTCTTTCTTTTCTTCTCTTTTTTTTTTTTTTTTTTTTTTTTTTTAAAAAAAACAAAGGACAATAAATAGATATTCCCTCTTAGAAAATATATAAGAATAATCAAAGGAGGAGTATAACCTTTTATCAACTATATCAATCACTTACTTATAAAATTAAGTAAAGAGAAGAAATCTCATTAAACATGTAAAATTATAGGCGTAATTTTCCTCACTTTACCGAATATACTTTCTAAAATGTAAAAATCCTAATTGCATAATAATCATTTCCAAGTTAAATGAGGACTAAACCTTCCAAAATACACATAAAGTTTCAACAATTGGAAGAATCAAACACTTAAGGTTGGAACAAATTAGCCCTTTTTGAATGAAAATGCAAAAATTTGAAGAACTTTTGGGCTATAGTGAAATATTGGAAAAGATTTTAGAAAATTTTTTACAGAGTTTCTCCTTATAAATAGATGAAAACTCCCTGCCAACAAACTCAATTTCAAGCAAATTATCCACATGGCAAATAATTCAAACACAATTCCAACATTTCTAAGCATTTAAATCTACAAAATATCATCACATAGAAAGTATTTGCAAGTTCAAATATTTCCTCCCCCACACTTAAACTTCACATTGTCCTCAATGTGAGAAAAGGAAAATAAATAAAGAGTAAAAGAAAATACTCCCCTTATGACTTGCGCGATCCAAATCCATGGCAATGTGATGAATTTCCAACCGTATTTGAGAAAGAATGGGGAGTTCCCTGAAAAAGACAAAATCAAAACAAATAAATTTCTTAAAAATAAAAGGTTGCAATCAACAAAACCATGCAATTCAAGGAAAAAGGAAAAATGATCCAGCATGTGGAACCATACAATGTTCAAGGGATAAAAACATGAAATGAGCTAATCTTTGCTAATCAAATATATGCATTAGTATCCAAAGCAAAGGGAAGCTAATTTCACACAAAAAACCCACAATCATGAACAAAATAAGTTCCATTTATACATTTTGTCATCAATGATCAAATCCCTTCAAGTACAAAAGTAATCTCAAAATGGAGGCAAACACACCAAACCAAAATATAAATGACCTTCGTGAGAATTCATGAAATACTAAAAACTATTGAACCACAAAAATTGTAAGTGCATTTATGAATTTCATCAATTAAGGCCATCTTCAATTCACCTCTTCTTTTAGAATTACCTAAGAATTCAAGAAATCATTCAATCAAGCACCTTTTCATTCATTAGGTAATCTAAATTACTCACATGATATCAAAAACTCCCACTAAACTAATTAAAATGCTACATTGGCCACTTAATATGCAACTTCGTCATCAAGCCAAATTAAGCATAAAACTAGCAAGAATTCACCAAATAAGTACAATAAATGCAAATCACAAAATTTATTCATCACTAACAATCACCAATAGCATCAATAAGCTCAAATAAATGCACCTAACTTCACATATTAAAAATTGCCTAAAAATAGAAAATATTCAATCATGGCAAAATTCAAATAACAAAGTTAGGTGAAGAATTGTTACCTCAAGGTGGTTTGGTGATGTTTAGAGATCAATATGATGTGAAAACCCTCAAAAAACTTACTCCAATTTGACCTCAATTGAGTGATTTCAAGAAGGTAGAACCCTAACTAATGGTAAGCTTGAAACCACTTTAGAGTTGTTTTTGAAAAAATATGAACTATGAAATTCACTCTAGAGGATAGGAGAAAGTGATTTGGTGAAGGTTATTTGAAGATTAAATGGTGAAAACTGGTGTTTTAGTGAGTGGTGTGTGTTTGAGGTGTTAGTGTGTGAATTGGGTTGAAGAAGAAGGGAGAAAAATTGTGAGGAATCCGTGAAACGGATTCATCTTACGCTGGTTACTGTTCACAATCCGGCCAGAAATTGGAGGGATTCGTGGAGGGATTCTGGGCAGAAATTTTTTTTTTCTTTTTTTTACTGTTGCATATCCTGCCAGTTTCTGGCCAGAGAGCTCGGAAAAAAAATTTTTTTTCTTTCTCCCCTGACTATCCGGCCAATATTTGGCCGGATTTGCTGCAGAAAAAGCTGTTTTCTGCAGTTTTTCCTCCAAATTTGCTTGGCCAACCTTCCACATTCAACCTACTTCATGTTCTTTGAATAAAATTCAAATTTAACATGATCATGCATGAATATAACTTAAACATGAAACACTTTAAATGCATGAAATGCAGCAATTGAACATGAAAACTCCCTTTTTGCCTTAATATAAACACCTTTGCAATTGAGATCATTTGCATGAACTCTTGCCATTGCCACCTACAAAACACACAAAAACATTAATCGAAGAACTAAAACTTACTAAAAACAAGCCAACATGAAGAAAAGTGGAGTTGAAAAGTGATCCAAGCCTTCGTTTTTAAAAGGATCCGAGGTCGTTTTTGAAAGGATCCGAGGTCGGATCAGTGTGAGTGAGCTCGGATCAAGAAGTTCGAATTTTTTTCTGATTGCAGAAGTGGATCCGAGGCCTCGGATCCATATGGATCCGAGCTCGGATCCATTGAATCTGCACTTATTGCAGAATTTTTGCAATTTTCAGTTTGACCCCAATTATTCAAAATACACCCTAGATCATTTCTATGTCAAAATAAACCATTCACGCACATGTAAAATGATCTAAACATGCATTCTAAACCTCTTTAATGCATCAAAAACCACAATTACTGAATTTGAGGTATTGAGATCTTTGATCAAACTTCGCCTTTTTCACCTCATTTGGTCACTTTTCCAAAACTTACAAATGAAAAACAACAAAATTACTCAAACTTATACTTTAAACATAAAATCACTCCAAAGTAACAGCAACTTAAACAAACATTGGGTTGCCTCCCAATAAGCGCTTCTTTAAAGTCAATAGCTTGACTATTTCTCCTCATTTTTCAAGGAGGTTTAGTTAACTAATAATCCACCATTTTAGGCTATGGTGGATCATTAAATGGTGACTTTATAGCCAAAGCCACATGATCTAATGATGTGAGAAATGAAAGTGACTTACCTATCCCAAGTGTTTCATAGATATTACCATGAATATGCACCACTTGAGAACTTACCAAAGGAAATGTCATGAGAGTATCTTGGGCAGGAATACCTTTAGAACCTATACTTTCACTGCACTCCTCAAGAGGGGTGAAAAATGAGTCATTAAAACTCATCTCTTGAGGCTCAAAGTTAGTTTCAAAGGTATTATCATGTGAAATGGATATTTGCCCATTGAAATATAATTGAGATTCATCATTTTCATCCAAATGCAATCCATTTTCACATACAACATTTCCACCATTCATGCTAGGATCATTTTGCAAATTATTAGAAGAAATAACTTCACACAATACATTCAATTGCTCATGTATTCTACCAAAGTGAGAAGCTAATTCATCTATTCTTTCCTCAACCCTATCAAAACGGTCGGAAGTTGCATTTGCTAGCTTTTTCTATTGCTGAATCAAATTGATTAGAATAATTTTCTACAGCTAGCTCCCAAGATGCATTAGAATCATTAGCTAATGGTTCATTCTCTAATTCCCAAGGCAGAGGTGCATTAGCTAACCTTTCTATTGCCAACTCCCAAGATGGTTTTGATTCATATTGGACACTTTCAGGTTGGTAATCATAAAAATATGAATAATCACTATAAGTACATTGACTTTTCCAACCATACGCAGGAGAATTGCTCCAATTAGCACTATATTGATCACAACAGGGGTTGTAATGCTCTAATTCATCATAATAATCCACATTTTATGCTTGCATACATGTATTAGTAGCATGATAACTTCCACACAAGTCACAAATCACATGATAAGAATTAAAAGCATTAGCATTCCTCCCTTGCTCAATTTCATGCATAATTGTGTCCAGTTGAACTTGTAACATCATAATATCAAATTTAGTCTTTAAGCACCTTATACCATCTTCAAAAGACATACATTCAGCAAATTCTTGGTTACCTCTGTTGAAGGAGCTTTGCACTTGATAACCATCCATTGCCATTCTTCCACTTCTCAAGCATTGTCCTCCAAATTGACCTACCCTTCTCATCACCTAAAATTGCTTTTAAACAACCTCAAAAGCAAAATTAGTAAGAAAAATAGGTAATGAAACACATACACACATAAAACACAAAAATAACAGAAAATAACATTCACATTATAACTAATATTATGTCTAAACTAATAAAGTTGCTCTTCACACCGATATTGCCAAATCTTCCCTGTCAACGGCGCCAAAAACTTGACGGGTATTTTACATACGTACAAGTTAAAAAATCCAAAATTACACCCGTTCACTGCAAGTATACAGGTCAACTAGTAGTTTAGGGTATATATCGGGTCGATCCCACGAGGAAGAGTGAACAATTACCTGTATTACTAAAGCTTCTCTATTATTTAGACTATCAATGAATTATAACAAATTTAACCTACTGAAATTACACAAATAAAAGCTCCTTAGGTTATGGTATCCCTAACTACTCATGCAAGTGCTATATTTGGATCATTGAATACTACATCTAGGCTAGTTATGGTGTAATTTCCTTATGCATTTGAATCCTACTTTCGTAGTGAATCAATTATACTTATAACTAATCCATACATATTCTCATGGTTATGAAATTAGCTACAAGTTCATTTCTTCAGTGAAATTACATGAAATGAATCACTAAAAACCACATAGGTGCACCTCTACTTTCGTGAGTGTACTTCCTATGTTTAGCACTTCTTGAACTAGTGTTAAATCTCAATTTTCATTGCAGAAACAACACCTTAGATAATCACAATCAATCGTACCAGATTAATCATGATTTAGAGAGCCAAAGTGCTAAATAACTTGCTCAAATCATAGCAATCAAATAACTAAATAATAAACACTAACAATTATAGAAAGTTCAACCAAACCCAAGGTATAAACTTTAGAGATGCATAATCAACACAAAATCCAGAACTTGTATATTAACTAAACTTGGAATCAAGTACAAAAGATAAAGAGTTTGGAAGGAATACAACCCTTGTCACATGAGCTTTCTTCCTTGCCTTCTTCATCCTCCATCTTCATCCTAATCTAGATAATAAACAAGAATGGACAAACTATACTACTCTATACTAAGCTAAACTAACACTAGGGAGATGAAAGAGCTACATTTCTGCAACTTCAAGCTTCTCCCATATCTCTCTCTATTCTATTGTTGGATCCCCAATCCCCCTTCTCTTGCAATGAATTTGGCTATTTAATGATGAACATTGGTCAAGAAATGAAGCTTTACACTTTCTCCTTACAGCTGGTAATGTTTCTCACATGTCTAGCATCGCATGTGAGTTGGTGGGAGTGAAATTGAGTTTTACGCGTACAGAGCAGCCTTTTCTGACCACAATCCGGCCAGGAATCCGGCTCTAAATCCGGCCAAGTTCCGGCCGGATTGCTACAGTAAATCTGGGCTGCTACAGTGATCCGAGCTGCTACAGTACCTCGGATCCGTATGGATCCGAGCTCGGTTCCACTTACCCAGAAACAGCTGAGGGTTCGGATGAATAGTGGATCCGAGTGTGGATCACTTGCTCTGTTTTTGGCCCAACTTCAACCGATCTTTTCTTGATGTTAGAGGCTGAACCAGCTCATGTCTAAAACACGAAAGTTGTAGCCTTTTGAGTTATCTTTCTAATGCATCAAGAATCACCTCATTTGGATCTGTGTAGGCTGAGATATGACTGAAATACCCTTGCCTGCTCATTGCCCTGTTCCAGCTTCGACCAGTAGAAATTTGCTATTGTAATTCGGCATTTTGACCTGGAAAACCTTCAAAATGGATTTAGATGTCTTCACCAAAGTTGTAGATCTATCTCTTATCTTCAAATGGGTTCAAGAATCATCCCAATCCGATCATTGTAACTCAAGTTATAGCCGAAATACGAAAATGTGTCAAAACTGTCAAAATACACAAAATCCAAGTAAAAAGTGATAAAAACCTCATTTAATCACTTAAAAGCATTTTTCACCAATTATAGCCAAAATGATTCATATTCTTCCAATAATATAGCCAAAGTGACTAAAAATAATATAAAATGTCATACAATTATTACGTAAATTAGTCACTTATCAAACTCCCCCACACTTAAATCATTGCTTGTCCTCAAGCAATTCACACATAATCAAATGCAATGATTCAAGAGGTGAAACAATATATGCACTTTGTCCAATTTAATTCCTCAAGACTTGGAAAATAATCATTATGCAATTATTCAATTTACACTAAATACTCATAATATCAAGTAAAGGAAAGATAAGTATACCTTAATTCAACAAGTTAAACGTAATCTCTTACCCTAACCTAATTTCACAAATAAGCAAATCACATAGTCGATTTATAGCCTTCCTCCTCCTATAATCATCTTTTTCTCAAAATTTTACAACTAAGAGGGATTTATTCATACTGGTTTTACTTAAATAGTGAGAATGTCTTTTTACGCGAAAATCGACACTTTTAGGTGAAGATCCCCGGTTACTCAACATTTCACTTATTCAAGTTGCTATGCATACTCTTAATTCAAGTACCTTTTTACGCGAATGTCGACATTTGTAGATACCAACCCCCGGTTACTTGGTACGAGAATCATTGGAGTAGAACAATTTTTATTTACTTTCTTTTCTTTTCTCTTTTTTTTTTTTACTTTTCTTTTTTTCTTTTCTACTTTTTTTCTTCAAAAATAAAGGACAATAAATAGATATTCC
Organism: Coffea eugenioides; assembly: GCF_003713205.1. Taxonomy (NCBI): domain Eukaryota; kingdom Viridiplantae; phylum Streptophyta; class Magnoliopsida; order Gentianales; family Rubiaceae; genus Coffea; species Coffea eugenioides. The sequence goes on from NC_040037.1 coordinate 10,845,807, forward strand.
CTCTTAGAAAATATATAAGAACAATCAAAGGAGGAGTATAACCTTTTATCAACTATATCAATCACTTACTTATAAAATTAAGTAAAGAGAAGAAATTTCATTAAACATATAAAATTATAGGCATAATTTTCCTCACTTTACCAAATATACTTTCTAAAATGTAAAAATCCTAATTGCATAATAACCATTTTCAAGTTAAATGAGGACTAAACTTTCCAAAATACATATAAAGTTTCAACAATTGGAAGAATTAAACACTTAAGGTTGGAATACTTTGGCCCTTTTTGAAATAAAAATGAAAAAATTGAAGAACTTTTGGGCCATAGTGAAATATTGGACAAGATGTTAGAAAAATTTTGACGGAGTTTCCCCATATAAATGGAAGAAAACTCCCTGCCAACAAACCCAATTTCAATCAAATTATCCACATGGCAAATAATTCAAACACAATTCTAACATTTCTAAGCATTTAAATCCACAAAATATCATCACATAGAAAGTATTTGCAAGTTCAAATATTTCCTCCCCCACACTTAAACTTCACATTGTCCTCAATGTGAGAAAAGGAAAATAAATAAAGAGTAAAAGAAAATACTCCCCTTATGACTTGCGCGATCCAAATCCATGGCAATGTGATGAATTTCCAACCGTATTTGAGAAAGAATGGGGAGTTCCCTGAAAAAGACAAAATCAAAACAAATAAATTTCTTAAAAATAAAAGGTTGCAATCAACAAAACCATGCAATTCAAGGAAAAAGGAAAAATGATCCAGCATGTGGAACCATACAATGTTCAAGGGATAAAAACATGAAATGAGCTAATCTTTGCTAATCAAATATATGCATTAGTATCCAAAGCAAAGGGAAGCTAATTTCACACAAAAAACCCACAATCATGAACAAAATAAGTTCCATTTATACATTTTGTCATCAATGATCAAATCCCTTCAAGTACAAAAGTAATCTCAAAATGGAGGCAAACACACCAAACCAAAATATAAATGACCTTCGTGAAAATTCATGAAATACTAAAAACTATTGAACCACAAAAATTATAAGTGCATTTATGAATTTCATCAATTAAGGCCATCTTCAATTCACCTCTTCTTTTAGAATTACCTAAGAATTCACAAAATCATTCAATCAAGCACATTTTCATTCATTAGATAATCTAAATTACTCACATAAATATAAAAAACTCCCACTAAGCTAATTAAAATGCTACATTTGGCTACTTAATATGCAACTTCGTCATCAAGCCAAATTAAGCATAAAACTAGCAAGAATTCACCAAATAAGTACAATAAATGCAAATCACAAAATATAGTTATCACTAACAATCACCAATAGCATCAATAAGCTCAAATAAATGCACCTAACTTCACATATTAAAAATTGCCTAAAAATAGAAAATATTCAATCATGGCAAAATTCAAATAACAAAGTTAGGTGAAGAATTGTTACCTCAAGGTGGTTTGGTGATGTTTAGAGATCAATATGATGTGAAAACCCTCAAGAAACTTACTCCAATTTGACCTCAATTGAGTGATTTCAAGAAGGTAGAACCCTAACTAATGGTAAGCTTGAAACCACTTTAGAGTTGTTTTTGAAAAAATATGAACTATGAAATTCACTCTAGAGGATAGGAGAAAGTGATTTGGTGAAGGTTATTTGAAGATTAAATGGTGAAAACTGGTGTTTTAGTGAGTGGTGTGTGTTTGAGGTGTTAGTGTGTGAATTGGGTTGAAGAAGAAGGGAGAAAAATTGTGAGGAATCCGTGAAACGGATTCATCTTACGCTGGTTACTGTTCACAATCCGGCCAGAAATTGGAGGGATTCGTGGAGGGATTCTGGGCAGAAATTTTTTTTTTCTTTTTTTTACTGTTGCATATCCTGCCAGTTTCTGGCCGGATTTCCAGCCGGATTCTTGGTCGGATTCTGTCCAGAATGCTCGAAAAAATTTTCTTTTCTCCCCTGACTATCCGGCCTTCAATCCGGCCAACATTTGGCTGGATTTATGGCCGGATTTGCTGCAGAAAAAGCTGTTTTCTGCAGTTTTTCCTCCAAATTTGCTTGGCCAACCTTCCACATTCAACCTACTTCATGTTCTTTGAATAAAATTCAAATTTAACATGATCATGCATGAATATAACTTAAACATGAAACAATTTAAATGCATGAAATGCAACAATTGAACATGAAAACTCCCTTTTTGCCTTAATATAAACACCTTTGCAATTGAGATCATTTGCATGAACTCTTGCCATTGCCACCTACAAAACACACAAAAACATTAATCGAACAACTAAAACTTACTAAAAACAAGCCAACATGAAAAAAAGTGGAGTTGAAAAGTGGAGTTGAAAAGTGATCAAAGCCTTCGTTTTTAAAAGGATCCGAGGTCGGATCATGATGATTGAGCTCGGATCAAGAAGCTCGAAGTTTTTCTCTGATTGCAGAAGTGGATCCGAGCTCGGATCCATTGAATCTGCACTTATTGCAGAATTTTTGCAATTTTCAGTTTGACCCCAATTATTCAAAATACACCCTAGATCATTTCTATGTCAAAATAAACCATTCACGCACATGTAAAATGATCTAAACATGCATTCTAAACCTCTTTAATGCATCAAAAACCACAATTACTGAATTTGAGGTATTGAGATCTTTGATCAAACTTCGCCTTTTTCACCTCATTTGGTCACTTTTCCAAAACCTACAAATGAAAAACAACAAAATTACTCAAACTTATACTTTAAACATAAAATCACTCCAAAGTAACAGCAACTTAAACAAACATTGGGTTGCCTCCCAATAAGCGCTTCTTTAAAGTTAATAGCTTGACTATTTCTTCTCATTTTTCAAGGAGGTTTAGTTAACGAATAATCCACCATTTTAGGCCGTGGTGGATCATTAAATGGTGACTTTATAGCCAAAGCCACATGATCTAATGATGTGAGAAATGAAAGTGACTTACCTATCCCAAGTGTTTCATAGATATTACCATGAATATGCACCACTTGAGAACTTACCAAAGGAAATGTCATGAGAGTATCTTGGGCAGGAATACCTTTAGAACCTATACTTTCACTGCACTCCTCAAGAGAGGTGAAAAATGAGTCATTAAAACTCACCTCTTGAGGCTCAAAGTTAGTTTCAAAGGTATTATCATGTGAAATGGATATTTGCTCATTGAAATATAATTGAGATTCATCATTTTCATCCAAATGCAATCCATTTTCACATACAACATTTCCACCATTCATGCTAGGATCATTTTGCAAATTATTAGAAGAAATAACTTCACACAATACATTCAATTGCTCATGTATTCTACCAAAGTGAGAAGCTAATTCATCTATTCTTTCCTCAATCCTATCAAAACGGTCGGAAGTTGCATTTGCTAGCTTTTCTATTGCTGAATCAAATTGATTAGAATAATTTTCTACAGCTAGCTCCCAAGATGCATTAGAATCATTAACTAATGGTTCACTTTCTAACTCCCAAGGTAGAGGTGCATTAGCTAACCTTTCTATTGCCAACTCCCAAGATGGTTTTGATTCATATTGGACACTTTCAGGTTGGTAATCATAAAAATACGGATAATCACTATATGCACATTGATTTTGCCAACCATAAGCAGGAGAATTGCTCCAATTAGCACTGTATTGATCAAAACAAGGATTGTAATGCTCTAATTCATCATAATAATTCATATTTTGTGCTTGCATACATGTATTAGTGGCATGATAACCTCCACACAAGTCACAAATCACATGATAAGAATTAAAAGCATTAGCATTCCTCCCTTGCTCAATTTCATGCATAATTGTGTCCAGTTGAACTTGTAACATCATAACATCAAATTTAGCCTTTAAGCACCTTATACCATCTTCAAAAGACATACATTCAGCAAATTCTTGGTTACCTCTGTTGAAGGAGCTTTGCACTTGATAACCATCCATTGTCATTCTTCCACTTCTCAAGCATTGTCCTCCAAATTGACCTACCCTTCTCATTACCTAAAATTGCTTTTAAACAACTTAAGAGCAAGATTAGTAAGAAAAATAGGTTATAAAACACATGTACAAAAAAAAATACTAAAATAACAGAAAATAACATTCACACTATAACTAATAAAATGTCTAAACTAATAAAATTACTCTTCACACCGATATTGCCAAATCTTCCCCAGCAACGGCGCCAAAAACTTGACGGGTATTTAACATACGTACAAGTTAAAAAACCGAATTACACCCGTTCACTGCAAGTATACATGTCAACTAGTAGTTTAGGGTATATATCGGGTCAATCCCACAGGGAAAAGTGAACAATTACCGGTATTACTAAAGCTTCTCTATTATTTAGACTATCAATGAATTATAACAAATTAAAACATACTGAAATTATACAAGAAAATAACAAATGAAAGCTCCTTAGGTTGTGGTATCCCTAACTACTCATGCAAGTGCTATAATTGGATCATTGAATACTACTATCTAGGCTAGTTATGGTGTAATTTCCTTAAACATGTGAAACCTACTTTCGTAGTGAATCAATTATACTCATAACTAATCCATACCTATTCTCATGGTTATGAAATTAGCTACAAGTTCATTTCTTCAGTGAAATTACATGAAATGAATCACTAAAACCACATAGATGCACCTCTACTTTCGTGAGTGTACTCCCCATGTTTAGCACTTCTTGAACTAGTGTTAAATCTCAATTTTCATTGCAGAAACAACACCTTAGATAATCATAATTAATGGTACCAGATTAATCATGATTTAAGGAGTCAAAGTGCTAAATAACTTGCTCAAATCATAGCAATCAAATAACCAAATAATAAACACTAACAATCATAGAAAGTTCAACCAAACCCAAGGTATAAACTTTAAAAATACGTAATGAACACAAACTATTAACTAAACTTGGAATCAAGTACAAAAGATAAAGAGTTTGGAAGGAATACAACCCTTGTCACATGAGCTTTCTTCCTTGCCTTCTTCATCCTCCATCTTCATCCTAATCTAGATAATAAACAAGAATGGACAAACTATACTACTCTATACTAAGCTAAACTAACACTAGGGAGATGAAAGAACTACATTTCTGCAACTTCAAGCTTCTCCCGTATCTCTCTCTATTCTATTGTTGGATCCCCAATCCCCCTTCTCTTGCAATGAATTTGGCTATTTAACGATGAACATTGGTCAAGAAATGAAGCTTTACACTTTCTCCTTACAGCTGGTAATGTTTCTCACATGTCTAGCATCGCATATGAGTTGGTGGGAGTGAAATTGAGTTTTACGCGTACAGAGCAGCCTTTTCTGACCGCAATCCGGCTCTAAATCCGGCCAAGTTCCGGCCGGATTGCTACAGTAAATCTGGACTGCTACAGTGATCCGATCTGCTACAGTACCTCGGATCCGTATGGATCCGAGCTCGGTTCCACTTACCCAGAAACAGCCGAGGGTTCGGATGAATAGTGGATCCGAGTGCGGATTACTTGCTCTGTTTTTGGCCCAATTTCAACCGATCTTTTATTGATGTTAGAGGCTGAACCAGCTCATGTCTAAAACACAAAAGTTGTACCCTTTTGAGTTATCTTTCCAATGCATCAAGAATCACCTCATTTGGATCTGTGTAGGCTGAGATATGACCGAAATACCCTTGCTTACTCATTGCCCTGTTTCAGCTTCGACCAAATGAAATTGGCTACTGTACTTCGGCTTTTTGACTTGGAAAACCTTCAAACTGGATTCCGTTGTCTTCACCAAAGTTGTAGATCTATCTCTTATCTTCAAATTGGTTTAAGAATTATCTCAATCCGATCATTGTAGCTCAAGTTATAGCCAAAATACGTAGATGTGTCAAAACTGTCAAAATGTGCAAAATTCCACTAAAAAGTGATAAAAGCCTCATTTAATCACTTAAAAGCATTTTTCACCAATTATAGCCAAAATAATTCATAATCTTCCAATAATATAACTAAAGTGACTAAATAATATGAAATATCGTACAATTATTACGTAAATTAGTCACTTATCACTCTCCTTGTGATAGTTATAAATATAATGGACTTAAGTGAGTTTAATTGTGCTCAGGGTACCAGCCCAAGTGCCATATGCACCAGTCCAAGAGGATTTTGGAGGCCCACACCCCAGTCTGAGAGGAGTTTTGGTTTGGCATCAAACCAAAAGAGCAAGTCATGGGTCTTTGGGCCATTAAGTATTAGTGCTATTTAGGCTCTTTTGTGTTTTTAGTTTTAGGTGCCTTTTGAACTTGAAAATTATTTTCCTAGGGTTTTGTACTCTCTTTCTGTTATAATAAATTTGCTACCCCTTCGCCCGTGGATGTAGGTCAATTGAAGCTAACCATGTTGATAGGTTGCAATTTTAACATTTATTTTATTATTAATTTCCCCTATTATCTGACCTAATGTGGATTAATTGCTCGATTCTACTCACTTTTGATATTTTGCATTTATTTCAGGGAGTAAAACAAAAATATCACAATCAAGGCCAATTTGACAGTCATCGGAAAAGAGTTCAAATAGCAGGCAATCAAGGGCATTTTTGGAACAAGGAGATACAAGTCTTCTTTTGGTAATTCGCAGAAGACAGCATTAAAAAGAGGAACGAAGGGCTGAAGTCAAGGGTCTTCTTCCCCTAGAGTTGGAGCGCCGCACAGGAGAGGCTTCTTCCTCTCTGGAAGGAGAGCCGCCGCGCAGCCTTGAAGACATTAGATAGGAATAGACCAAACGATGGCAGACAACTCTTTAGCTTAGTCTTTTGACTTTTCCTTGTGGGCTCAAGTAGCTTTTCCTTTTCCTTCTCGTATGATTGGACAAGTAGAAACCATAGAATCAATTGCTGTAGCTTTGCTATCTTTTCAAACATTGAAACCGAATTGAATTTCCCCAATTTCAAGGGACAATGGCCGCAGCTCTCTTTACAATTTCTTGTGGGTTTTTTGCATCGAACATGAGCTAATTTTCTCAATCTAGTCCAGGGACAACGGAGGTTTTGGTTCGCCTAAAAATTGTGAGATCGATTTAATTTTATCTTTTCTTTTCATTTATTGGTATTCGAATATTCCCTGATTACAGTGCTTATGATTGTTTAATTAATTGATTGTCTTGAATCCGGATAATTAGTTAATTTGATAATCTATTGTCAATTAGGGTGTTAAATCCGTAATTGTTTAATTGCCCTGAAATAGTGACAGCTGGCATGATTGGGTTTGTGTCAGGGGAATACGCGGGATAATCTAAAATAACCCTGGTAGTGCGTTATTTGGTTAGAATAGGGCTCCTCTAATACGTAAGGCAATTGGGGAATTAAATCTTGTGGGCGTACCTAAGGTTATTTCTCAATTAGAGTAGTGATTAACGGGCGTACCTTAATCACCGACACAGTAAGGAGGGGTTGACTATCATCGCTTGTTTGGTAGTTATAACCTATTTATTGATAAATAATTGGAATTGTCTTTGTTTCGATGATCAATTAGGTGAACCATTGCTGAAGTTATTTCTTGGCTAGATTCTTAATTATCACTCATTTGATTTTAGTAAATTGTTATTTAATTTTTAGTAGTTCCTTGGATTTTATTTGCATTTATTTGATTGTCACTCTCTGCGCAAAAACACCCCCTTGTCACTGTGAATTTGAAAAGAAACAATTACTCCCAGTCCCTGTGGATTCGACCCTGCTCACCGCTATCTACAGAAATTACTTTTAGTTTGAGCAGGTATTTATTATTGCACAGGCTGACAACCTGTCAATTTTTGGCGCCGTTGCCGGGGACTGTGCCAGATTAATTTGTTTCTTTTTGAGTTCATCTTGTTTTTTTTTTATTTATTTTTCTCTTTTTTTTTATATATAGGTTATGGCTTCTAACACTCCGTATTTTGGTGATATACTGGATTTTGTTTCCAGGGAAGACAATGAGCTTGTTTTTTTTTCTAAGTTTGCATATTCAGAGGCACTAAACTCTCTTAGAGAAAGAATGGCTGCTGCAACCTGTGAAATTTGTTATGCCAGGGATCATTCAACCGGTATGTGCCCCGAATATCAAGACTACCTGAGTGACTATCTCAAAAAAAAATTTGGAGATTCTTCACCTCGATCTCAAACGTGGTATGACCCTTATTCAAACCGGTATGATCAAGGATGGTGGGATAACTCCAACGTTAATTATGAAAAGGGGCCAATGAGTTTTCAACAGCAAGAGTCTCAACAATCGTCATTCATGTCAGAATTGCCCTCACAGACCATCAATGACTCTAAGGAAGGTGAGAGTGCAATTATCCTGACAAGTGATATGGAACTGCAAGAGTCTCAAGAAGGAGGATCCAAAGATGCAGTTGAAAAGGAAGTTGAAGTGGAAGACATGAGACTCCAACATCAAATTACCCTAGTGAACGAATCCAGTGAGCAATTACTAAATGCGATGACACCCACTCCATCCCTTAATCTATATTCCCCTGACTCTTACTCTATAACTTCTGTTAATGAGATTGATTTTGTTATACCGGAAGTGTTTGAGTCTCATTGCAGAAATGAGTTAAGAGTAGCTTTGGTCAAATATCTTGAACCGTTGAATGCTTTTGGTGGAGGAGTGGATGAAGAATGGAAGATCACTGCTTGATTATTTGGTGCCATCAACTAGTCCATGGAAGACCGTAGCTCGTGTGCTCAAGGATTACTCTATTTACGAGGGTTATCAGGACTATATAAAGGATGAAGCATTGAAACGAGCCACAAGATTTTATCCTCCATGAACAAAACATGATAATGTCTAGCCAAAGACATTAAAGAAAGGCGCTCATTGGGAGGCAACCCAATTTCTTTTAGTTATTTGTTCATTTTTGTTCGTTAGTTTAAATATATTTTTCCTTAGATTTGACAGGTTTCTGACTTCAATTTTCGTTTTTTATGATTTGTAGGTGTCCTTCTGTCATGACGCGCCCACGTCATGACATATGAAGAGCTCACAGTCAGAATCGTCAGAAGGGGTTCTTGCCCTCATGACGTGGCCGCGTCATGACGTATGAAGAGCTCATGGTCAGATTCGTCAAAAAGGGTTCCTACCCTCTTGACGTGCCCGCGTCAAGTAACCTGGAGAGCTCCAGAGTCCGTGCCTTCATGACGTGCCAGCGTCACATTCGCGGGAACGGTAAGTATTCAAAAAAAAACTCAAGAACGGTTATTGATTTTCGGTTAATCTCTAATTTTGAATTTCGAAAATACATTTGCAAAAAAAGTTTAATTAAAAAAAAAAACAAAAAAACAAAAAAAAAGAAGAAAAATTTTTCAACCGTAGCTAGGTTTCTCAAAATTTTCAACCGTAGCTCGGTTTCTCAATTTCAAAAAAAAAAATTTCTTTTTCTTGTTTCACCGTAGCTTAGATTTTTCAAGATACGAATTTTTATAAAAAGAAAAAAAACATTTTTTTTCTCTCTTTTCTTTCTTTTCTTCCTTTTTCTTTCTTTCTTTCTTTCTTTCTTCTTCTTTCTCTTTTCTTTCTTTCTTCTCCCCTGTTTCTTCTTCCTCTCTGTCGACCGAAGCCCTCTATCCGCCGCCCACTTGCGTCCTCCCCTCCATATCACCACACGTTAAACTTTTGCCCAACGCGCGCCACTCAGCTTCGCCGCCACCGCCCGGCTCTATTGCCGCGCGATCTCTTCCCTCCCAGCTACCACCGAAGCTCCGAGCAGCAGCCCCACGCCGTGACCCAGCAGCGCGCTGCCGCTGTGCGCCCCTGCCCATCCTCGCCTACTCACGCAGCCGCGACAGCCTAGCGCGTCGCCACTTCTGCCCCAGCTCACCTCCACCGCACGCCAGAGCTCCGACCAGCAGCTCACGCCCTCCTCTCTCTCGATCTCTCTGTCCGCCACCACCAACTCACCTCCAGCTTGTCCGCCGCTGCCGCTTAGCCAGCCCACGGCCAGCCAATCCTCCTCGCACGCCGCCTACACCGCGCGCCACTAGCGCGTCTTCGCGCCTCGCGCCTCTACCACCGCAGCCTCTACCAGCAAGGGAGTCCCTACCCCCTTTGTTAGCCACCCCCAGTTCCACCTGCTTTGCCTATCGACCAGTGGAGGTATTTGTAATTCAGTCCTCAATTGTGGCAGTGTTAGTGTTATTTTGGTTTACCGGTGACTTGGTCTTGGTCGTGTATGATTTATCTTCCATTATTCGCTACACCAGTGGTACTGGTGGAGTCGCTACACCAGTGGTACTGGTGGAGTAACTGAACCTTAATTTGGTACCTCTATTTGGTTGGCTGCGTTCTTATTGTCCAATATCTATGCTGTTGTCATTGGAATTGCTGATTTTGGGTTAAGACTTTAGCTGGCCAACTGGAGCCATTTGTTGAGATTTTGGGTGAACTGCAATACTGCACTTGTTTGTTCAATTGGGAGGTTTCTATGCCATTTACATTGCTTATTCCAGTTGGGTGCATCTGATTGAATTGCTGGGAAATATTCTGACCATTGCTTTCAATTGCTAAGTTTGTTGAGGTTTCTTTTGGTATTCTGGTTGAGTTATTTCTGAAGTTGCCTGATGAATTGGGAGACATTATTAGCAATTGATCTGCTCTGATATTGCTCTGTTGGTGGCACGTCCTCTTTCTTGTGATTAGATTACCACTTGGGGCTATTGCTTTACTACTGCTCTACTTTGCTATAGCAATTTCATTAATTTTGGACTACGTTTTGCACCAGTGGTACTGGTTAGAGTATTTTCCCTTGCATGTGTCCGTTCTATTTGGTTGGATACCTGATTGATTGCTGGGCATGTGTGACTGAGTTGTTCTTGTGCAATTGGAGATATTGGGAGAGATTTTGGGTAGGCAAGTTGTGTCGCTCTCTATTGATATTTGGGAGGCACTAGTGGCTATTAAATTGTTACTGCTTTGAATTTGCTGTTTACATTATTTGTGGGCAATTCTTGTCTCTTGCTGATTGAAATGACATTTGGAGAAAATGGTGAGACCCAAGCCCTCTTCTTCTGCGTCTCCCCTACCGATGGCCTCTGATGTTAAATCGCACCACTTGCGGGCTCAGATTCACCACGTAGTTGACGAACATCACCCGCCAAGTGGCAAAGATGTCTCAGAACTTGGCCGCGTACTTCCACCACATCGGCTTCCCTCCACCGTTCCTGCCTATCCCTTAGCTACTCGAGAGGGAAGTTTCGTTATTCTCTTCGCTTTAATTGTTTTATTACCTCCATTGAGGACAATGTAGGATTTAGGTGTGGGGGGAGCAGTTATAGTGCTAGTGTCTTTCGTTCATTTTCTTTTTCTTCTTTTTAGTGATTAGCTCATATGTGATGCCAAGTTTGATGTTGGATTGTTGCCTCTATTTCTGCTATTGCCAAATTTTAGTAATGGAAGTGTATCAAGTGAATGTGGTTGAGTCTAAGAATGTCTCTGTGGTGAATATCGGACTGCTTGACTCTTTTGATTTCTTTGATTAACTTTTCTAGGCATAAGGAATGACTGTTGGCGTTTTAATGTGAACTGGTCCAATATTGACTCCAGTTCTCCATGTTTGGCAATAATGAGGTGAGCTGCTCCTATGCTTGATTGTTAGTGTTGTTATTTTGCGTTTTTGCGTTGTTTGGCTGTGAATAAGCTTGACTGTATTCCGCTATTAGTTACTACTGAGTAACCGGGGATCTGCACCTAAAAGTGTCGATTCTCGCGTCAAAAGGTAGTACTTTCTATGAGTACGTGGTCGTATAGCGGTAGGAGCTGAGTAACCGGGCTCCTTCATCTAAAAATGTTGGAGTTTGCATCAAAAGGCTCCAACGGTTAGAGACTAAGTCTTTTTGTGTTATTGTTATTATTATTATTAAAAAAAAAGAGGGAATGAAAAAAAAATGAAAAAAAAAATAGAAAAGTGCAGATTGTGTTAGTATGTTAGAGGTCAGCTTGCCGATTTATGGACTGAATATGGAGGTTTTGGTTAATATTTGGATTGTTTGCTGATAAATGTTGCACGTCATTCCTTTTCTTAGATTAGTTAATTTGGAAATTGAAGGAGTTTGTAGTTAAGAGGCTAACTGGGGGGATGCTTCTCGGATTTTGATCACTAGTGCTCGATATATGGTTTTTCCTGATATCTTGGCAATTTGGTAGATAGAGCAATGACCATTATCAAATTTTGGCGTTTGTGTACTATTCTTATGCTTGAGGGCAAGCATGATTTAGGTATGGGGGGAATTGATAGGTTGCAATTTATCATTTATTTTATTATTAATTTCCCCTATTATCTGACCTAATGTGGATTAATTGCTAGATTCTATTTACTTTTGATATTTTGCATTTATTTCAGGGAGTAAAACAAAAATATCACAATCAAGGCCAATTTGACAGTCATCGGAAAAGAGTTCAAATAGCAGGCAATCAAGGGCATTTTTGGAACAAGGAGATACAACTCTTTTTTTGGTAATTCGCAGAAGACAGCATTAAAAAGAGGAACGAAGGGCTGAAGTCAAGGGTCTTCTTCCCCTAGAGTTGGAGCGCCGCACAGGAGAGGCTTCTTCCTCTCTGGAAGGAGAGCCGCCGCGCAGCCTTGAAGACATTAGATAGGAATAGACCAAACGATGGCAGACAACTCTTTAGCTTAGTCTTTTGACTTTTCCTTGTGGGCTCAAGTAGTTTTTCCTTTTCCTTCTCGTATGATTGGACAAGTAGAAACCATAGAATCAATTGCTGTAGCTTTGCTATCTTTTCAAACATTGAAACCGAATTGAATTTCCCCAATTTCAAGGGACAATGGCCGTGGCTCTCTTTACAATTTCTTGTGGGTTTTTCGCATCGAACATGAGCTAATTTTCTCAATCTAGTCCAGGGACAACGGAGGTTTTGGTTCGCCTAAAAATTGTGAGATCGATTTAATTTTATCTTTTCTTTTTATTTATTGGTATTCGAATATTCCCTGATTACAGTGCTTATGATTGTTTAATTAATTAATTGTCTTGGATCCGGATAATTAGTTAATTTGATAATCTATTGTCAATTAGGGTGTTAAATCCGTAATTGTTTAATTGCCCTGAAATAGTGACAACTGGCATGATTGGGTTTGTGTCAGGGGAATACGCGGGCTAATCTAAAATAACCCTGGTAGTGCGTTATTTGGTTAGAATAGGGCTCCTCTAATACGTAAGGCAATTGGGGAATTAAATCTTACGGGCGTACCTAAGGTTATTTCTCAATTAGAGTAGTGATTAATGGGCGTACCTTAATCACCGGCACAGTAAAGAGGGGTTGACTATCATCGCTTGTTTGGTAGTTATAACCTATTTATTGATAAATAATTGGAATTGTCTTTGTTTCGATGATCAATTAGGTGAACCATTGTTGAAGTTATTTCTTGGCTAGATTCTTAATTATCACTCATTTGATTTTAGTAAATTGTTATTTAATTTTTAGTAGTTCCTTGGATTTTATTTGCATTTATTTGATTGTCACTCTCTGCGCAAAAACACCCCCTTGTCACTGTGAATTTGAAAAGAAACAATTACTCCCAGTCCGTGTGGATTCGACCCTGCTCACCGCTATCTACAGAAATTACTTTTAGTTTGAGCAGGTATTTATTATTGCACAGGCTGACAACCTGTCACATGTAAATTTCTGTATATCTCTATTTAATTTATTTGTTTATTATTGTCATTATTGAGTTGGCAAGAACTCTATTATTCTCATTGGTCAATTTTCTGGGACCAGACCTAACAAATTGGTATCAGAGCTTCAAGTTCTAGATTCAACTTCAGATTTTGGGTCAGGTTAGATTTTGGATTCTTGATGACAATAACAAGTTTTTGGGGGCTATAGAGAGTGAAGAAAAAAAAATTTCGTTGGAGTTCAGCTGGGTTTTGAAAATAAGTTATTTGGCCCATTGAAACTCGTTAAGGGTTTTGAGAAGAAGGTGGAGCATGATTACTATGTTGGTGGTTTTTAACCCGTTGGAATCTGTTGAATCTTTTGTGACATTTGGCCCATTGGGACCTGTTGAGCCTTTTGCATCTTGGTTCGTTGGTGGCTCGTTGTGATTTGTTGGGACTTTTGTGGTTCGTTGAGATCCGTTAGAACTTTTATGGAGAAGGTGGAGCTTGTTTTCTATTCGTCAGTTATTTACCGATGCTGCATACACGCCAAGGTGGAGATTTGTTAAATGCGTCTTTGTATCCCATATCGGAAGTTTAACAAAGAAATCTCTCCGTGTGGTAGTTATAAATATAATGGACTTAAGTGAGTTTAATTGTGCTCAATGCACCAGCCCAAGTGTCATATGCACCAGTCCAAGGGAGTTCTTGGGGGCCCACACTCCAGTCTGAGAGGAGTTTTGGTTTGGCATCAAACCGAAAAAGCAAGTCATGGGTCTTTGGGCCATTAAGCATTTAGTGATATTTAGTCTCTTTTGTGTTTTCAATTTTAGGTGCCTTTTGGACCTGAAAATTATTTTGTAGGATTTTGTACTCTCTCTTTTATACTCTCTTTCTGTTATAGTAAATATGCTACCCCTTGGTCCGTGGATGTAGGTCAATTGGAGCGAACCACGTAAATTTATGTTTCTCTATTTAATTTATTTGCTTTATTATTGTTATTATTGAGTGGGCAAGAACTCTATTATTCTCGTTGGTCAATTTCTTGAGACCAGACCTAACAGTTTTAGTAAGTTTTTTCCTTTATTATTTCTATTAATGGTGGAATGTAAAATGATCCTATTGCAATTATTAAAAAAAAATTAATGCATTTAAGGTAATGACAGGTGTTATAGCTATATACCAATTTAAAGAGCCGTAGCTTTGTAGTGTTGGTAGAACTGTCCGTTTTGTTTAAATAAAAACGGGGATTGAAGATTGAATATGTGAATATTTAAGGATTGACCTAATCACCGATGTGTAAAAACGTGTTCCACATTGGTCGTTGTATAATTTTCACACGTATTAAAATAATTATAAGATGGCGCAAAATTCAAGTTCATCATAGTAGCAGCTCCGACCATGACACTGGATAACACCATATGCACTGTATGATTTAAATTTCTGAATTACTTCTATAAGATTACCTGATCTTCCATGTATTTATGACTATACTAAACTGCAACCATGACCATGTCACAATAGTCTTGCCTCTTCCGTAACTTTTTGAGTATCAATACAAGTGGTATTTGCATAAAATATTGGATTAAAAACAGAATAACATATTTTTGCTTCTTTATAAGATTACGGATAAGACTGTGTTTTAAGTGATGACTCAACTCAAACGCACCTTCTTGAATTGCACTTAATGAGTTTATAAATAGATGAAATAACAATAATTGCACTCCTTGCATTCTGATATGTTCCATAATTAACTATACATTTCTAAAAAAAGACTAACACCTAGTTATATTTTTCTAAAAAAAAATAACACCTAGCCAAACTGAAATTTTAACATTAGAAAAATGTATAATTAAACTGAAATTTTAACATTAAAAAAATGTATATTGAATAGAAACTATAAGGTGTGAGACGTAATTTGGTGAAAGGACAAATTTCATTTCAATGTTGTGTCACTAGAATCTAACTTTTGACCTAAAGTTCTTTTTTTTTCCTTGGAACATATTTAATTGATCAATATTTTCTCCTTATTCTATAACCTTGGATAATCTTTGTTTGAAAGATTTTTTTTTTGTGAAAACCAATTTGATATATATTAAAAGATGGTTTCAATAAAAGTTGCACCATTATTAGTTTTCAAATTTAGAAAACTTAAAGAAACTCAAAAGTCCAAGGGTAAACTCCAAACCATATAAGGTATAGACTTGAGGGTCAAACCATAAATCTCACAATTACTGTCTAACATCTTTCTCTTTTTAACGGTTTCTCTTTTAATGCTTGTAGTATCAAGCACCTGTTTGCCCAACTTGGACAAAACTCCTGATTCTGTCCCGGCCTACATCCACTTGGACTAGACAATTATTAAGTTTCCAGTTCAACCAATCAAACCGGTTGATTCATTTCAAGTTTAAATCGCTTATCTCTATATGGTTTTTTTTTTTTTTTTTGTTGGTAAGCTCATTACTTTTTATTGATCACCAATGAAGCACTCTCAAGAGATGTTTATAGCCTATGCACAACTAAAATTACAAGGAAATGTAATCATAAACTAATAACAAAAGCAAACACAACCTATACATAAAAAATAGTAACTGGCAGATCCAAAGCAAAGCAAAAATCTCTGTTGTTTTGAGTCCCCGCAATATTCTCCCAACCAGCAGCGAATAAGCGAAGAGGAAATGAATTGCAGAGTAAGTTTCGGAGAAGAAGAGGAGAAAGTGGATAAGAAAAGAAACGGGATGAGAAGGAAAAGGGACTTTGCGCAAGAGATTAGGGACACTCTGTGATATGTTTTGCTCATAAACCGATCCATTTTTTTCATTTTCAAAATTTTCCCCATTTTGTGCAGAACCGGCATATTGCTGTTCTATCTTTTCCAAATTATGATTGATTAATAAATTATGGAAAAATGGTCAATCACGTCTATAAAATATTTTGTTAGTGTCGATTTAATCCCAAATTTTTATTTATTGCCAATTTGGCACTTAAATTTATTTTGTATTTTCAAATCACTACCCAAAATCGATTTGGCTCCTAATTTATGAACTAAATAGGGGTATTAAGAGAATGTCACTCACAAGACTATAATACAACAAGTAAATCGTAAAAGAGATCACCAGATAACTCTTTCAAATCGTGTAAAAAATCACTAGATGAAACTTTTTAAAAGTTTACTCTTGTGATTTTTACACGATTTACTTGATTCATTACTATCCCGTGAGTGATATTCCAAAAATACCCATGTTTAGTTGGTTAATTAGGAGCCAAATCAATTTTAGGCGGTGGCACTGTCACGAAGGTCCTTAATTGAACTACAAAATAATTTTATATATCGAATTGGTTAGGAATAAAAGTTAAGGACTAAATTGGTGCTAACAAAAATTTTAAGGGACAAAATTGACCATTTTCCCACAAAAATTATTTCAAAGTTTCATATTTTGTTCTCCAACATCCATTAATTGAACTAAATAATTTACTTTATAGCCGAAACATTATGGCTTTACAATATTATTTTAGGGTTATTATCACTTTACCCTTTAACGTTTGGTGTCACTATCAATTTCCTTCTTAACATTATATCTTAGTCATTTTACCTCCAAAACTGACGGTCAAATTTGATGGAGTTTATTAATCTAAATGACAAGACATGTTTTAAAATTATTATCACTTTACCCACATAAACTACAACTTTATTATTATTCACCCACCAGAGTTATTTGTTAGGCAATTTATCCCACCATTAAACCAACTTAGGAAGTTAAAAAGCTTTAGAAGATAGTACCCTCCTTTTTATATAGTAAAAATAATAAAAAATTTAGAGCGACTCTTCTCCTTTTTAGTATCAAAAAAAGTCAAAACATTAATCTCTTTCTTCTTGGCAATTTTATTAATATTGAAAAAAAAAAGAAAAATAGGGGAGGGGGGAGAGAGAGAGCCCAATTCTTTTTTTTAATACAAATAAGAAAGAATTCAATATTTTTATTATTTTAAAATTACTTTATTTAACTGTTTACTACCCAATTCCAATCCTAATCCCATGGATATTAAAGTAATACGATAATATTAGATTCTTCCTTATTTTATTTCTTTACAAAATCCAATTTTATGTCTCCTTCTTTTCCTATCTCCTTTTCTTTTCCTGGTATTAATAAGTGTAAAAAAATAAATTTAAGAAAATCCTTTTATTTTAATATTTTTGAAATCTTAGAGTGAAAAAACAGGAAGAATAAATATTTAAAATTTTTTATTTTTAATTATATATAACAAAAGGTAAATATATTTAAAATTTTTTGAACATGCTTTTTAAATTAACGATAGGGTAAAATATTTAGAAAATAATGTTAGATAGTAAAGCGATTATATTACTATACTTTTAAGGGATAAAGTGACAAGAATAATGTAGTAATGCTATTAAAAAAAGGGTATTTTTGTCAAAGATTTATTAGCATGTAGAGTTGAATTACTTATGGGGTGAAGCGACTAAAAGATAGCATTAGACGATAAACTAACTGGAGTGATATAGTTTAAAAGGATAAAGTGATAAAAACCTCTTTTTTTATAATATTACAAGTATTTTTACTTTTATTTCTTAAAAACTAAAAAAAATTGTGGTGCTTACGCCCGCGCCTTAGGATTTACACCCCGTCCAGGCGGAGAAAATACACCGCTCTCGATCAAATTTGGATCAATGATTTTAAACACTTTAATTGTCTGGTGTCTATATATGCTGTGGTTTTCAGTTTATGCATGGATGATGTACTGCTGGCGTGCATACATCTCCCCAACGGATGTACTAGTATGTTAAAGGTGCACTTGTACCTACAAAAATGGTCTAGAAATGATAAATGCGTTAAAATAATGGTCTAGAATTGGAATAACATATTTTTCTATCTTCCATAAAAGCTGGAAGTAAGATGTTTTATGTGAGCAACGATCTTGATCAAAGTTACTTCAACTTTCATGATCCTATGTGCATTATTAAAAAAAAATGTTTTAAGTAATAGAGTTGCCATCTCAACTCACAAATATTATATCCACTCTATATCTTTCTCAACTTCATTCCTAGTCATGCGAGTAGAATTAATTTGTAATCCTTGAAAGTCCTTATCTTATAGCTACACTATGGTTATTTCCACGAGTGAAAGTCTGAAACTGAACACGTTGACTTTGAAGAAACCTATTTAAATGACAAGGAGAATTTTCATAACGCGATTAAATATCACATAGGCAGCTTTAAGAAGTAATATAACAATCTTTCTAAAATGGCATCGTATATCATTTATCATCCACCGCAATGACATTAGATGCATTTCTAAGAACTTTCTTGAATAGTTAAACTAATTTAGATTGAGACTCGATGTCTATGAGAGTTGAATCGATAAGTTCGTAGAGTGAATAGAAAAAAACTCTAAAACACAAAATGTGGTCATAAATGGCAAGTATATTATTCCGGGTTTTAATTATTTTGGTTTGTATAGTTCTTTCAAGATCAATGTATCTTTTCGTGTAATTGTTAATCGTCTTCTTTTACATCAGCTCACTTAGAGATACATCAAATCCTGAAAGAAATACAAAAAATATAAGTTATTACTTGACTGGAATTAGTAGATTCAAGCCGAAAGTATTTTTTTTTTCTTTTTAACTCTCCCTCCCCTTTCTATAACCCTTTCCGCTCACAATTATCAGGTTCAAAATTCGAATTCTGAACATGATAGTAGGGAAAATCTTAGTCACTTACCAACCCGGCCTAGTGGTATGAAGCCAAAGGTTTGAATGATGATAAAACAATAACATAAAAAAACAGGCCTTGCTATAGTAATTAGGTGATGTTGGTGTATATTTTCACACTGACCTCATCACGGACGTGTAAAAACATGTTCCATGCTAGTGGGCCAAGATTTTGGTGATAAGGTCCGACATTACCACAAATTAATTTATGGGATGCATTACCACATTTTTAGGCCTATAAATACAAGGAGTCTGGATCTCAACTATACCAAGTTTTCGACAGTAACCAGTCACAAATATCGATTTTCATCCTTATTAATTAGCTACCTAGCTCCTTTAAGGAAAAAATGGCCGCAGCCAAATCTGCTATTGGCACTGGAAAGGTGAATAGTGATTGTATGCCTGCCTAGACATAGATTTCTTTCTTTTTCAAGTTTGTGTGTGGTTTTGAGAATCAACTCATAAACAACTTGTACAGAAACGTTTGGAAGAGTATAAGGAGTTGCAAATTAAAGCAATTTCAACATTCTTGAACTGTCTTAAGCAATATTTTATATTTATAGCTGTCTACATGCATATGTCAGGAGGCGATCTCTTGCATTGTTTCATTAAGCTTCTTCCGAGTGATATAGTTTCTTTTTAATTGGTTGGATTTAGTTTTCTGGTTGTTTGTTTATTTGAAAGTATTCTAATTGATATTGGGAACTCAATTTTTTTGCGTTTTCTTACTGGAAAATATGTTTGGGATTTACAGACCGACATCAGTTCACTGGAACCAGTGAAGCCGGCTGACCCTCACGTGATCCAGATCGGAAAATTTGTAGAGCAACAACATCACCACGGCAAGCTGCTTTCTGTCGCCGTGGTTGGCGGATTCACGTGGAGCGGTGATGGAGGCAATTACTACGCACTTATCATTGAAAATCAGGATAGTGACGGTGCCACATGTCTGCATAAGCATAAAGTACTTGTTCTTGAGACCCCGAGTGAAACGAAACTCATATGGCACAAGAAATAATCAAGCACTACTGTTGATCAGCTGAGGATCAACGACTTTAAGTACTTAAATTATCTAGTGTCTTTGGTGTGGTTTTTCAGTTCATGCATGGATGATGTACTGCTGGCATGCATACATCTCCTCCTGTTGTACTACTATGTGAGGTGCACTCGTACCAACAAAAATGCACCATTAAATAAAAAAAGGCGTCTGTGTTTGAGTTTGTATCCTTGAACTAGTATGTCAAAGGTGTATTTATACGAACAAAAATGCACCATTAAATAATAAAAACAGCTGTCTGTGTTTGAGTTTGTATTTGCACATTTTATTTCTCTATTACTTGCAAGCAATTTCCAATCCTTGAGTTTTGTATGCCAATTAGGTACTATATTCATGACTAGTTATGAAGTCTGATGACTAGTTAAGTCTTATGATAAGTGCATATTTTACATAATTTTCAGCGTGTTTTATTAGTTAGTTTTGGTGTGTTTTATTTACTTTTATAGCTAATTAACTAAGTTTCTAGTGAGAATATGCATTTTGTGGTTTAATTGGTAAAAATTGCACTTCTATAAATTTTAATGGTAAAAACTTCATGTTTTTGTAGGTTTAATGATTCAAACATCAAATGACATGAATTGAGAAAATAATTGGATGATTGATGATCATTTGAAGTGATTTAAAGATGACATGAAGTGCAAAATACTCAAAAGATGAAATGCAAGTTTTCTAACTTTAACACCTATTAGTATTTCGGCTATATGTTGAGCTAAAAATATCGGATTGATAGGGTGTTAATTATTAGTACTTTTATTGTTAATTTCCCTCTTTGTACTTACCAAATATTATTTTAATTGTCAACATATACTTATATTTGGTATTTGGTCTGAAAATTGAGGTGGAGCAGAAAAAGTGCTAAAAAGGAAGACCTTCTTGAGAAATATTCCATACGTGAAGAGCTTCCAAAAAAGATCTACAGCGATGGCCCCACAATTGTGCTACAACGGAGCCCTTTCCTTGGCTGACTAGGAGTCTTCCTTTTTCCAGTTGGTGGCACCGCATAGCAGGAGATAACATATATTTTAGGGTTATTATCACTTTACCCCTTTAACGTTCGGTGCTATTATCAATTTCTCCATTAACGTTATCCTTTAGTCACTTTACCCCCAAGACTAACGGTCAAACTTAACGGAGTTTGTTAATTAAAGTAAAAAGACAAGTTTAGCCCTTAAAATTACTATCACTTTACCCCCATAAACTATAACCTCATTATCAATTTACCCCATAGAGTTATTTTTTAGACAATTTGTCCCACCATTAAACCAATTTAGCAAGTTGAAAACCTTTAGAAGAAAGTACCCTCCTTTTTATGTAATAAAAATAATAAAAAAATTTAGAGTCGCTCTTCTCCTCTTTAGTTTAAAAAAAAAATCAAAGTATTAATTTTTTCCTTTTTGGAAATCTTATTAATATTTAAAAAAAATAGAAAGATCGGGAGGGGAAGGGAGGGGGAAGAGAGAGCTCAATTCTTTTTTAAAAAAATACAAATAAGAAAGAATTAAATACTTTTATTATTTAAAATTATTTTACTTTATTGTTTACTATCAGATTTCAATCCTAATCCCAATAACCTTAAATTAATACGATAATGTTAGACTTTTTTATTTTTTTCTTTGTAAAATATAATTTTCTATCTCCTTCTTTCCTATCTCTTTTTCTTTTCCTAGTATTAATAAGTGTGAAAAAAGAAATTTGAGAAAACTCTTTTATTTTTATATTTTTGGATCTCTTAAAGTGAAAAAAAAGAAGAATAATCATTCCAATTTTTTATTTTTAATTATATTTATAAGGGTAAATATATTTAAAAATTTTTTATCATACTAGTTAGATTAACGATGAAGTAAAATGTTTAGAAAATAATATTAGGAATTAAAGTGATTATAGCACTATAATTTAAAGGAATAAAGTAGTAATAACAATGTAATAAAGCTATAAAATAAAAGGGTATTTTTGTCCAAAATTTTTTAACATGTTGAGTTGAATTACTTATAGGGGCGAAGTGACTAAAAGATAACGTTAGGGGGTAAATTGATAGTAGCAATATAGTTGAAGGGAGTAAAGTGATAATAACCCTAGATTTTAGATAGAAATAGAGGCAGACGATTGAAACTATTGGCTGGAGCTTTTCCTCTTTGACTTTTGCTTTTCGTCTTTTGTGGTTTCTTCCCTCGTATGTCAGGGACAATTAGAAACAAATGAATCATTCGCTGTAACTTGCTTTTCCTTTATAATTCGAACAAATTGAATTCTCCCTATCAATGACAAAGGCCGCAATTGTTCCTTCCGCTTTGTGTGGGTGTTCCTCATCAGGGATGAACTAAATCCCTTTTTCTAATCAAGAAACAATGAAGGCTTTGGTTCGTCTAAAAATTGTGAGATCGGTTTAATTTTATCTTTTCCTTTTATTTATTGGTATTCGCATATTCTCTGATTACAGTGCTTATGGTTGTTCAATTAATTGATTGTCTTGAATCCAGATAATTAGTTAATTTGGTAATTTATTGTCAATTGGGGCGTTAAATCCGTAATTGTTTAATTGCTCTGAAATGGTGACAACTGGTATAATTGGATTTGTATCGGGGGAATACGCAAACTAAATTGAAATAACCCTGGTAGTGCGTTATTTGGTTAAAATATGGCTCCTCTAATACGTAAGGCAATTGGAAAATTAAATCTTATGGGCGTACCTAGAATTATTTCTCAATTAGAGCAGTGATTAACGGGCGTACCTTAATCACCGATATAGTAAGGAAGGATTGACTGTCATCGCTTGTTTGGCAGTTATAACCTATTTATTAGTAAATAATTGGAATTGCCCTTGCATCGATGATCAATTACGTGAACTATTACTGACGTTATTTCTTGGCTAGACCTTTAGTTATTATTACTCTGAGTTTAGTGAATTGTTATTTAATTTTTAGTTGGCTATTTATTTTAGTTGAACTGTTTTAATTGTCATCCTTATTACAAAAACATCCCCCGTGCTACTTTGAATTTCAAAAGAAACAAATATCCCCAGTCCCTGAGGATACGATGCTACTTGCCCTGTTTACAAATCAATAATCCCTTGTGAATAAGTAATCCCATTCTAGTATCGGATTAAACAAACTCTTCGGGAACAGGGTGAATCAAGTAACCCATTGCACACTTAGAGTCCCTGCTCCAGTACTTAGAATTGGGTTTTGGTTACTTTAATTGGCAACTAGGTTTATTTTTATTGTTGCACAGGCATCGACAACCTGTCACGGATGGAGGTGATTTTTGAACCATTTTGAATCTAAAAAGTAGATCAACATTTGAAATGAAGACATCAAAATTCAGTTTAGTCATATTTCTAGTCAAAAAGTTGAAATAAAGAAATGCAATTTCATTGTCAAAAGCTGAAACAAAGTTTCTGACTAGTTGAGGGTATTTTGGTCATTTATTGATCCACAGAGTTCCAAATTGGATGATTCTTGCTGCATTGGAAAGCTAACTCAAAAGGCTATAACTTTTATGTTTCACACAAGAGTTAGTTCCGCCTCTATCATCAAGAAAATATCAGTTGACGTTAGATAAAAAACAGAGCAAGGATGAAATCTGTCCAGAATTGAGCAAACTTACAAAAAACAATACGTGGGATACAATACTCGACCTAAGGTCGGGTATTCATCATTTTCAACTACAACTTGTTCCTTATTCACACAACTTTCCAACTCAATTCCAGCAAGGAATTTTGACTATATCTGACCAGGAAGAGTGTGGAAACTTGTAGAACATCTCTTGGTGTGTTCAAAAGCTAATTTTGCTAACGAAGAAAGAACTCAACTTGAGCTTAAATTCTCTATAAATAGTAGCCTTTGGAGATCATTTTAAAAATTTTGGAAGGCTAGAAAAACTCCACAAAAATGTAGTGTTCACTAGAATTTCCTTAGTTCATTAGCTAGGTTAGTATAGTATAGAATAATTTAGGTAGTTATGTGTGTTATCCACTCTTGTATATTAGCTAGATTAGGATGAAAATGGAGATGAAGAAGTAGGGGTTGAAACTCATGTGACGAGGGTTATCTCTTCTCCAACTCTTTATCTTTTGTATTGAATTCTTAAGTATGGTTAATATATGGTTAATATGCAAGTTTTGGATTTATGTTTCAATATGTGCATCTAAAGTTTATGTCTAGAGTTATGGATGAATTTTCTACATCTTGTTAGTGATATTTACTTGGTTATTTGATGATATTATTTTGAGTAAGTTATTTATCACTTTTGCTTTTCTAATCATGATTAACTGGCCATTAATTGTGATAATCTTAAGATGTTAAGTTTGCAATGAAAATTAAAATTTAGCACTAGTTCAAGGAAGTGATAAACCTAGGAAGGTCGCTCACGGGAGTAGAGGTGCACCTTTGTGGCTTTAGTGACTTGTTTTATGGAATTTCATAGAAGAAATGAACTTGTAGTTAATTCATAACCACGAGTGTAGGTATGACTTAGTTACAAGTATAGTTGATTTACTACGAGAGTAGGTTTCACATACATGAGGAAATTACACCATAACTAGTCAAGATAATAGCATTCACTTAACCGGTAACTTCACTTGCAAGAATAGTAAGAAATTCCATATTTCTAGGAGTTTTCTATTGTATTTTTGTTACTTTTATAGTGTAAATTTAATTTCTTGCACTAGTGATAGTCTAAATAATAAAGAAGTTCGAAAACCACTGGTAATTGAAACTCTTCCCTGTGGGTTTGACCTTTAATACCCTATACTCGATCTCAACTCATATACTTGCAAAAAATCGCATGTGGGGTATTTAGAATGTTATAAATGTAAAATTTGACTGTGGATGAACTAATTGTTATATGTATACCCTGCGCTCGTCAAGTTTTTAGCGCCGTTATCGGGGAAGATTTTGTCAATGTCGGTGTTAAGAACAACCTTATTAATTTAGACATTTTTTCTTGATTTTCTTGTTTTTGTTGTGTTTAGTGTCCTTTTGTTGTGTTTAGTTTCTTGTTGAGTCTTTTATTTTGTGTTTAGTATCTTATTTTTATATGTGTCGAGTCATCTATTCTTTTTTACTAAACTTGTTTTTAAGTTACTTTTAAAGCATGTTTAGGGGTTCAAGGAGAGTAGGAAATGCGAGCGAACAATGTACGAGAAATAGAAGATCGGCAATGGATGGTTATTACATCCAAAGCTCCATGGATAGAGGTAATCAAGAAATTACCTCTTATTCATGGTTTAACCAGTCAAACCGGTCAATCTGGCTCGATTTAAAAACAATGCATGATAGCCTTCTTTTATGTCTCTGGTAAGATGTCAAAATCCTTTAATTTTGGCTTGAGAAAAATTAATGTTGTTACTGCTTGTTTACGCAAAAGCCAAATCAAGTCACAATACACCGGGAAGACAGAATTTTCTCCCGTCTAGAAAATGCCATTTATTAATGCCAAGGTAAATTTATCACGAAGAAACCAACAAATACATAGAACTATAGATTAAACATTGGTTTCCCAAACTATAAATAGAATGCTAATGGATTGATTCATAAAACAATCACTTTGTCAATGATGAAAGGCGCATTAGTCATATTTCTTACCCTCATAAGCCAAGTTTCATTTGTAAAATGTTACGAGGGAGAAAAATACGAGACCCTTCGAAAATTCCTCCTCCCTGAGAGCTTAAACAGATCAAACAATTACATAACTGATGAGGATTCAGCTCATCAGTATTCGCCAGTATATATTGGTCCTCAAGAGGGGTTTAAAGCAGCCAACAAAATCATCGCATTGCCAGGGGAACCAAAAGGAGTAAAGTTTGATCAATATTCAGGGTATGTCACTGTTGATCCTACGGCTGGTCGAGCTCTCTTTTACTATATTTCGGAGTCCGAAAACCCTTCTAGCAAGCCTCTTGTGCTGTGGTTAAACCAAGGTATATGTCCTATTTATTTTTCCTAACCTATTAAGCATTCTGGATGTGCGTAACTTGGAAAAAATCCCTTAAATGGGTGATGGCAGGGCGTGGCTGCTCTTCTCTGGGTGTTGGAGCGATGAGTGGACAAGGACCATTTCGAGTTAGTAAAGATAACAAAACACTATGGCACAATGAATATGCCTGGAATAAAGGTACAAGCGAATCCATACGATTTTATAATGAGCTCTCGAGATTTATCATGTTTGAATGCAGTGGCAAACATACTTTACTTGAAATCACCGGCAGCTGCTGGATTTTCTTACTCAAACACGTCATCTGATTACACTATTGGAGATAAACAAACGGCAAAAGATTCTTACACATTCCTAATAAATTGGTTGGAAAGATTCTCTGACTACAAAAGCAGAGACTTTTACATAGCTGAAGAAGCTTATGCTGGCTTTTTCGTACCTGAACTTGCTTATCTTATCCTCCATAACAACAAAATAACTAACCAAACGGTGATTAACTTGAAAAGTAAGTTTTGTTTCTTTTATTTTTTTCCTTTATTGGCAACATTATATGTGCTGTTCAAACATCAATATGTTTTACATCTAATGATGATGCTGTCTTGTTATTTTCAGATGTGAAATGCTATTGTGGATACAGAAACACAAAGCAAGGGACTATATGATTTTTTGAGGTCACATAGCCCAATATCTGATGAAATATATCACGGTTTAGTTTCAAATTGCACTTGTAATAAGTACGCCGAACAAGCGGTGAAGGCAATGGGAAACATCAATCGCTACAACATATATGCTCCAGTGTGCTCTTCTACTTCCAATGCTCCTTGGGTACAATTCTACTCTTCATACATGATATGTTACCCTTCTATTCTCATCTGAATGAAAAGCCAAATTACTTACAGTAATTTGCAATGTTTTCGTTGATTGAAATAGATATACGGTGAAGATCCATGCGCGGATTGAAGAGGTGATTTTTGGTGGGTAACTAGACCGACCTGAATCAGTCCTCTCTCAAATGAGGTGAGGTGACTTTACTTGTCCGAAGTGGATGGCGGGGCTTCTCCCCTGGGATCACTCCGACGATCAAATTAGTATGAGAATGAGAGAAAAGCAATTGTATATGTGAATGAACAGTATGCTTACTTGTTGAGAGTATGTGAGGGATATTTATAGAGTGGGAGTGGATGGTAGGACGGAGGTCTCATGCCGGTGGGACCCACACCCTGTCATTACGGTTCTGTTCCTTGTCAGGAAGTCTGACTCTGACACTGTAGCCGCCTGGGCAGGATGACGGGGAACCTTTCCCAGTAGCCATTAAGAGCATCAGTACTTTTCAGATAAAGCACTAGTCACGGACGATGTCAGGTGGCTTGACATCATCAGCGTGCAGCCGATGTGGAAATCTGAGGTGCAGAGGTCATCTAGGCAGTAGACCAGGGGCCTGCCCGAGCCCAGGGGCCATATTCAGCACGAGACCGTGCTCGTTTGAGGGAGGATGTGAGATCACCTCGGCATTCCTATGATGGCCGAGGTGAGCACCCTCAATAAGCCCCCCAAGCCTCGGAAGCTCCGAGTGATGGAGGTACCGAGGCTTCATCGTGCCGAGGTCGTACAGGGTCGGAGGCCCGAGACTGTTCCTGATGATGCGTGGGTGCGACACATAGGCCGGTCAGTTGATAGGACGTGGTGAGCAGAGTGGTCACGTCGTGAGGTAGTGGGACGTTTCGTGCAGAGTGTCAGTCGAAAGGACGGGTCATTAATGAAGAGAGAGGAAGACAGGGCCATTTGAATTTGAACGTGGTCGCCTTTTCGCATTCTCGCCGCCTTTTCGGATATCGCCGAATCCCTATAAATAGGGGATCTTTTTCACCGCATGGCCCATCACTTTATCTCTCAGCCTCAGACTTGTAAAATTCGTGAGCGTTGCCGAGGTCAGTCCTGCCAGCCGAGATATCAACCGAAGTCATCCACTTCGTCAGATTCCGTAGTCAACAGTAAGTATCTTTCTTTTCATCTCATCATTCACACATGGCCAAAACAGCTAAAATCCACAAGGAAACCGTGAAACCGAGCTATCAGGCCGAGGAGGGGTCGGACCCCTTGGAAGAAGCGACTTCGTCCAGCTCTGCGGGGTCGGTACCTACCGATGTGGGGGAATCAGCCGAGGAGGAAGTGACCGGGACAGCATCGGGATCAGAGTCATCAGAGATGAGCGAGGACGGTTCCGATGTCGAATACAATACCGACCTCGGAACTGCAATGCCCCATGACGAGGGAGTGCTGGAGCCGGTTGCCCCAAGGAACGCTGCCAACCTTGATTTCGGCAAGATGCCGATGTTTAGGAGCCGCGTGGGAAGAGACAGGGTCGGGAAGGTGATAAGAAAATATCCCTTCAGGCCGGGGTATCTCATCACATCGCCCGGGCCGAACGATTCGGCCGAGAAGACCCCCATGGGCACTGTGGTCATCTATCTTCAGCAGTTGGAGGCCGGACTGAGGATGCCGACGTCGAGGTTCTTCAGGGACGCACTCCGTCACTTCGGTGTAAGGATTACTCAGCTCGTCCCGAACGCGGTCCGCATCCTCGTAGGTTTTGAGATGCTATGCCGACATCAAGAGGTAACTCCCACCGTAGACCTCTTCCGCCGATGTTATACCCTCAAGGCGCACGGGACGGATAAGGGGTGGTTCTACATCTGTAACCGGAACAACACCATCCCGAAGCTGGTGATTGGGGCTCCCACCTCGATAAAGAACTGGAAACGGGACTTCATCTTCGTCTCAGCCGGGGACTTCCCTCGGGAATTTTGGTGGAGGCCCATTAAATCGAAGGCCGACCCTTCCGCGGGGGACCACGAGGAGGAGTCCTTCCAGAAGTTGATGGGGTCTGAACTTCGGATATTCAGTTGGGACTACCCCGAAGCCGTGCTGGTAGACGGGGGAATTAGCCGAGCCTTACTGCCTCCTGACAAGCCTTCCTTCTTTTCCACTAAACTTGAGAGACCTTGTAATTTTTCTTTCATGGCTTTCTCTTTACCTCGGCTATGGCAAATAATAATATTTGTTCCTTGTGCAGTGACCAAATTGTCCGACATCATCACATCGGGCTCGGCCGAGGTGGCCAAAAGGTCAAAGAGGAAGAACTCGGGCGAGACATCGGCGCCTCCGCCCAAAAAGAAGTCGCAAGGGCAGTCTTCCAAGACTTCGGTGGAGAAGAGCACCCCCACCACGGCAGCCCAAAGCAGCTCGGCCACCGCAGCTACGGGTTCCACCTTTTCTGTGCCAGAAGGGGTGCCACTAAGAGTGACCACGGCACTCCCGCCCCCTCATGGCCGAGGTAAACAATTGAAGGCTCCGGTCAATGCGGTGACGGGGTCTTCACTATGAAACCGTTTCCATAGCCCCCCGGTGTTTCCCGGAAAAGAGAAATCCCACTCTGGCGAACATTGGTGTCCGGAGTGGACGCTTAAGATCAACGACAGGTGCAGCAATCCACGGGTTGCACAAGACTTGGTGATGCAATCAAACTTGCCGAGGGACGTGGAGTTCATCAGGAAGCTGTCCCCGGCCGAGGTGATTCAAAGTATAATGGTGACCACGGCCTCCCAGACGGCATTTGTGGCCGAGATGACGCATCGGTACTGTGCCCTAATCGAGGAGCAGGACACCGGCAAGCTACAAGATCAGATTGCCAAGTTGAAGAAAAAACTGGTGGTGTCCGAGTCCGAGAAGTCTGAGCTTCAGCGACGCCTTCAAGAAGCCGAGAAGAAAGAGGAGGAGGCCGATGCTACCATCAACAGCTTCAAGTCGGCTTTGGAGGAAGAGCAGAAGCGGACGGAGGAGGTGAAGAAGATCCACGAATAGGCTCTCGAAAGCGCAAGGACCTCGGCAGTTGAGGATTTCCGGAGGTCCGAGACCTTCAACGGGGATCTCAGCCAGCTGACGAGACTGAGCTTCATGCTCGGCTTCACGTTGGCTATCGACGAGGCCGCAGTTCACCTCTCCTCCAAAGCCTTGGAGTCTTTAAGAAACAACGCCAACTATAATGAAGACTCTAAGGAATTGTGCGATCAGATGGCCGACGGGATCCAAGGTGTAAGAAACTTGGCTGAGGTCCAGGACGAGTTCAACAAATGGCTATCCGAGCTCGACGAAGTGTTCGAGGAGAACGGAGGAGAGGACGCTGGGGGCGACGTCGGCGAGAAGGCCGACGAAGGGCACGAAGGAGGCGGAGGAGGTGAGCCTCATCCCGACGGGGAAGAAACCGGGGAGGCAATTGGCCAGGAGGGAGCCGAGACAGGGGTCTAGGCTTGTCGGTGGTTAAGTGTAATGCCGAGGTAGGAATGGCTTAGTAGCATTCCTGACCTCGGTCTTGTATTCTTTTTGTAATGCCTCTTCTTCATTAAATGAAACATCTATTTCCTCTCACTTCGGCT
This sequence comes from Coffea eugenioides, assembly GCF_003713205.1. NCBI lineage: Eukaryota > Viridiplantae > Streptophyta > Magnoliopsida > Gentianales > Rubiaceae > Coffea > Coffea eugenioides. The sequence continues at coordinate 10,876,579 of NC_040037.1, forward strand.
ATTTTAACTTCTTGTTTCGTCCCTTGTTTGTCCCCCTTATTTTTTAATAATGGATGTGTAGCACCGTAGTATTGAAAAATAACAAAGCATCTGAAGTCATAACTTGATGAAATATTCAAGCATAATACAATCTAAGGTTCTCGGCGTGCCAAGTCCTCGGCACTAGAGAGCCATCTCGGTAGCTCAGTTTACAATACCCATTAAGGTTGGATTCCACAACTCGGTAAGGACCTTTCCATTTTGGGCACAATTTCCCTTGCGGCTCAGCTCGGCTGACCGAGTTTTTTCTAAGCACCAAGTCACCTGGCAGGAATCGCCGATGTTTGACGCGGGCATTGTAGTAGTGGGACAGGGTGTTCTTGTAGGAAGCTACCCGAGTTGAGGCAATGTCCCTTCTCTCGTCGATGAGGTCGAGATCCAACTGTCTCTCTTCTCCGTATGACAGCCTCGGCTCCATAGGTCAAGGAGAAGGGGGTCTCTTTCGTGGATGACCTCGGCGTGGTCCGATATGACCACAGGACACTGGGTAGTTCTTCCACCCAAGATGATCCAGTTTGGTGTAGTCGGGTCTTGTGGCCATGCAAGAGAGTTCGGTTGAAATTCTCTGCTTGACCGTTGGTCTGAGGGTGGCCTACCGAAGTGAAGTGTTGTTTGATGCCGAGGTTCTCGCACCAAGTCTTAAATGGGTTCTCGGCAAAATGTCTTCCATTGTCTGAGATGATGATCTGAGGTATGCCGAAGCGGCAGATAATGCATTTCCAAAAGAATTTTTGAACGGCCAGCCCTGTGATGTTCCTTAGAGGCTCGGCCTCAACCCACTTAGTGAAATAATCCACAGCGGTTACCAGGAAGGTATAACCCCCGACCGCTTTTGGGAAAGGGCCAATGATGTCTGTCCCCCATTGCTCAAACGGCCAGGGTGAGGTGATTGGAACCATGAAATTTGAGGGCTGGTGGTGCTCGGGGGCATGGATTTGGCAGGATGGGCAACCGAGAACAAGGTTTTGGGCATCCTGTCGGACGGAAGGCCAGAAATACCCAAGGAGCAAGGTCTTCTTGGCCAACATCCTATGCCCGACGTGGGCCCCACATAGGCCTTCGTGTACCTCGTGGAGAACCTGGCGTCCTTCCTCGGGCGTGACGCACCTCAACCATGGGCCAAGGTAGGAGCGTTTATAGAGTTCTCCATCGCGGAGAGCATACCGAGCGGCTTTGCGTTGTATCTTTCTTGCCTCGGCTCGATCCTCGGGGAGGATTTCCTACCGTAAGAAAATGATGAATGGGCTCATCCATGTATCTCCCGAGTTTATAGGGCAGGCCACCTCTTCCATGTATCCCGGCTCGCTCAGTACTTCCACTAAGACGGTCTTGTTGAGGTCAGAAAATGATGTGGAAGCCAGCCGGGATAAGGCGTCAGCCCGCCTATTCTGGGAGCGGGGGATTCTTTGAATTTCGAAAGACTCGAAGTATGCGGTGAGTTGGTGGACTTTGGAGAGATATCGTTGTATGATCTCATCCTTGGCCTCATATTCACCGAGAACTTGGCATACTACAAGTTGGGAGTCACTGCGGACGTGGATCCGCTGGGCACCGAGCCTGCGGGCTAGCTGGAGTCCCGCGATCAAGGCCTCGTATTCGGCCTCATTATTGGTGGCCGGAAAGCCAAAACGGAGGGCATACGAGCACACTTCTCCCTGGGGGCCCTCCAGGAGCAGTCCTGCCCCGCTGCCATCCCCATTAGAGGATCCGTCAACATACAACGTCCACGAGGGTGAGGTGGACACTTCGGCAATTACGGAGGTGGATTCCTGGCCTTCCGCGAAGGTGATCTCGGCTAGAAAGTCGGCTAAGGCTTGAGCTTTTATGGCGGTGCGCGGCTCATACGACAGGTCGTACTCCCCCAATTCGACAGCCCACTTGGTGAAGCGCCCGGAAGCCTCGGGCCGGACCAGTATCTGTCGAATAGGCTGGTCTGTCCTGACAAAAATGGGATGAGCTAGAAAGTATGGTTTCAGCCGCCGAGTTGCGTAGACCAACCCGAGCACGAGTTTTTCGACCTGGGTATACCGAGTCTCCGGCCCACGGAGAGCTCGGCTGACATAGTAGACCGGCACTTGGGTGCCTTCATCTCGGATGAGCACAGCACTGACAGCTTCGTCGGCGGCGGAGAGGTAGAGGTACAGCTTTTCTTCGGGCCGAGGTGAGGCGAGGGTTGGCAGGTGGTGTAAATATTGTTTTAATTTATCGAAGGCAGCCTGGCACTCTTCGGTCCAGGCAAATTGGTCAGCCTTCTTTAGCACCTTAAAGAAGGGCAAGGCTTTCTCAGCAGATTGAGACAGGAAGCTGTTCAGCGCGGCCAGGCGTCCGTTTAGTCTCTGGACTTCTCGGAGGTTCCGAGGTGGGGACATGTCCTGAATGACCTTGACTTTGTCGGGGTTAGCTTCGATTCCCCGGTGGGAAACCAGGTACCCCAAGAATTTCCCTGAGGTGACACCGAAGACGCACTTCTTGGGATTTAACTTCATCCTCGAGTTCCGCAGGACGCCGAAGACCTCCCGTACATCTGATAAGAAGGCCGAAGTGGTTAAACTTTTGACTAGAATGTCGTCCACGTAGGCCTCCACAATGCGGCCAATTTGATCTTTGAAGAGGCGGTTGATCAGCCTTTGATAGGTCGCCCCGGCGTTTTTTAGCCCGAACGGCATGGTAGTATAGCAGTAAACACCTTGGTCGGTGTAGAACGCTGTTTTCTCTTGGTCCTCCTCACTCATTTCTATTTGATGGTAGCCTTTGAAGGCATCTAGGAAGCAGAGGATCTCATGTCCCATTGCCGAGTCGACGAGGGCGTCTATCCTCGGCAGAGGGTAGCAATCTTTGGGGCAGGCCTTGTTAAGGTCGGTGAAGTCGACACACATCCTCCATCCTCCGACATCCTTTTTGACCATGACAGGGTTGGACAGCCAGGTGGGGTACTGGACCTCATGGATCATCTTGGCGGGCAAGAGCTTGTCGACCTCATCAGATATGGCCTTGCTGCGTTCGGGGCCGAAGTGCCTACGTTTCTGCCTCACGTGGAGCGGTGATGGAGGTTATTACTACGCACTTATCATTGAAACTCAGGATTACGAGGGCGCCACATATCTGCACAAAGCACTTGTGCTTGAGACCCCAAGTGAAACCAAACTCATTTGGCACAAGAAATAAGCAAGCACTGCTATTGATCAACTGAGGATCAACGACTTTAAGTACTTTAAGTTATGACTCACCAATTTTGACATATTTAATAAATGAGTGTAAATGGATTGATCCAATTATATCTATTATGTAATTATAACCCACCCATTTTGACACTGTGTATGCACACTCATTTGGTGATTCATTGTGAATGTGATATTCACAATGTTTGGAAATTATCCAACGCTTACCTAAATAAGATTCTATAATAGGTAATGAGGAAATGTCTACGCAAGATATGGAAAGGAGTAGAACCTTTTTTTCTTTTTGATAATATTACAAAGAACCCACAATAGTGGGAGTAATAGAGACAATTACATTCACAATATTTGAAAATTATCCAACCCTTAGCTAGATAAAATTCTATTATGGGCAACGAAGAAAAGGTACGGAAACGAGTAGGACCTTTGATTTTTTTTTTTTTATTTATATGAGATTTGGAATTCAAAAATTATCCAACCCTTAATAAGATTCTGTTGGAGGAAAGGTATGGAAAGGAGTAGGACCATTTTTTTTTTATTTTTGATAAGATTTGGAATTCGGAAAGATAAGATTCTATGACAAGTAACGATAAGATTTGGAATTCGGAAATTATCAAACCCTTCTTTTATTTTTGATAAGATTCGGAATTCGGAAAGATAAGATTCTATTACAAGAAACGATAAGATTTGGAATTCGGAAATTATCAAACCCTTCTTTTATTTTTGATAAGATTCGGAATTCGGAAAGATAAGATTCTATTACAAGAAACGATAAGATTTGGAATTCGGAAATTATCAAACCCTTCATTAGATAAGATTCTAATAAAGGTAACGACGAAAAATTTACGAAAGGTATGGAGAGGAGAAGGGCCTTCTTTTCATAAGATTCAGAATTTGGAAATTATCCAACCCTTAATAAGATTCTATTACAGGAAAGGTATGGGAAGGAGTAGGACCATTTTTTTTTTTTGTTCTTTTGATAAGATTTGGAATTTGGAAATTATCCAACCTTTAGCTAGATAAGATTCTATTACAGGTAACGTTTGAAACATTTGTGAAAGGTATGGAAAGGAGTAGGACTTTGTTTTTCTCGATAACATTCGGAATTGGATAAAACACTGACCTGATTTCATATTGCCTCTGTCATTTATGGACTGTACATATTAACTGAATTTTAGAAATCAAAATTTCGTCTAAAAATAACGATTTCTGATGTGTTTTTGCAGAGCTGATGCTGCTGAGCTTGTAAAATCTTGTACATTAGATATTAAAACTTGTGTACTCGAGAGGAACCTGCACCAAAACGCATGCTGTACAGCATACCTAGAGGTCAAGCTAGATTCTAACGCATGTGAACCAGAACTAGAAAGAGCTGTTGCAACTGTTAGATACGCTGACGAGTAGGTCATTGGAGCTGGTGATGAAGGCTATACTATGTTCATTGACAAGTCACCAGTTTGTAAGCCACCTGGCCGACATCACCAGTTGGTTTATGAGTTTCCCTATTTACGTCTTGTTTTGTTTGCATTAACTTCCTTGCTTGGAATCCATATATAATTGCTAGCCACACATAAATAAGGAAAAACCTAGAAAAAAAGGGAAAAAGTTGGAAAAAGGGCGTTGTCTGACGCCATGGATAATATTGAGTGGTTTAAGCTTTTTCTTCTGGCTTTACAATTTTGTTTGCTTTACCTCTCCTTTACTGTTTCACTATTGGAGAAAGGACTTAATAATACATCAAATACATCAAAAGTTTAGGTGTGTGACAATGCTAGGAGGTCATATTTCTACATAGCTTCTTGTAGAACTACTTGTTAGAAATGCATATTACATGATTTTCATATCTAAGAAGTTTCCCTAAATTGACCAAAATTAGTATGAATGACACTAAATATGAGAAGGTACAAAAAAAAAAGTGAATTTCAGAATTAGTGAAACCTTATTTGCTAGAAAAATATTTGGCCGACGAAGTAGTAAGTTTGATATATAATGTGAAAAAAAAGAAGTTGGATTTACTAGAAGGAATTATAAGTTTAGGAAAAAACTGTTGAATATTACTAATGAAATATGGCATAATATCAGAGTCCATCCCTCATGTTTCTCTTAATATCACCCAGTGCCCCTAAGATTTTTAGAATATCACTTACCTCCCTTACTTTTGTTATATGTATAACAAAACTTTTAAAATTCCTAAACTACCCTTTTGCTCACTAAATAAAAATACTCCTAAGCCACTTTGTTTACTTCAAGAAAACAATCACCTAAAAAATAATCTCTAGTAGTACTACCATGTTATAATGCTATATTTCATAAAAATATAAATTTGAAAAATAAAAAAACATTTGCAAAGAAATACACTAGTACCAATTTAACTCTATATGCTCAAAACCAATCGATAAACAAATCTTATACCACAAGATATTTTCAAATAAAATAGTAAAATATTAATTCCTGAATAATAAAACTAATATAACTTGATTCAAATAGAATTACTAAAACTTTAACTTGACTAAAACACTGCTAAATAATAATATAAAAATTTTCATTTTTGAGTCTTAATTTAATATGCCATTTTTACTAGTTCTTCATTTTTAAACACTTTTCTCGTTTCAATAATTCACGTACCTGTATAGACTGTTTTCGTCACATAATTTGATATCAATTGATTGACAACTTATTTTGTGATTTTCATAATCACAATTCAACTGACAGGATTCTTCTTTTATCTCTATCTTCATAACCACAATCAATTTGACAATCTCTGGACCAATCTTATGGTCCAATCTTCACCAACTAGATATTCCATGATCAACCTTATGGTTCAACTCGATCAATTAACTTTTTCACAGCAATTATTGTGCTCTCTAACTCTGACAGCGAAAAATATCCAGGACTAAGGACAATTTTTCAATATTCACAGGCATCCAAAAATCAATTTCTTGAATCAAAGACTCTGATACTAGATGTAGAATTCAAAAAAATTGCACCAAAAAATTTATAGGAGATAAATTTCATAAAACTTAATATATATGGGGAGACAATTTACACAAATAATAATATGTGTGGGAGAAGCGAAATAAATTAATAATAATACCACAAGAAAAAGGCTCTAAAACTTTCACTCTTCTCAACTGTGTATAATAATAAAACACTAATTCCTGAATAAATAAAACTACTATAACTTCATTGAAATTGAAATAGAATAACTAAAACCTTAACTTGACTAAAACACTGCTAAATAATAATATGAAAATTTCTATTTTTGAGCCTTGATTTTTTTTTTTAAATGGAATCTTCAAGTTGATCATACGCATACTTTTAAGTGTTGACGGGATGATTCTCTGAAGCAGTCAAAGCATAAGAAAACTTTGTTTGAGTTATAACCATGCATACACAAAGACATAATTGACATACTTGAGCGACTCGAATGGAGATACCATGTGCAGCATCAGATTCAAACGACATACACACAAATGAAAGGCTCGAAATTGGAAAGGAAATAGAAAAGGTTAGGAGCAGCTGGTATAATTGACTCACTCTAACGATGATTCCGCTCGCAGCATCAGAGCCAAATATTGTATTGAAAGTGGTGGTGAATAAAGACCTCGAAGTCATTATTACCCCAGCTCCTCTGTGATTCTTGAATTTGCCTGGATGAATGAACAAGAGAGTTTGATGCACGATACACTTCATTCACCTGCAAGGTGCAAATGTCTCCAAGTGCAGATGGTATTTCAGCAAGATCCAGGCATCCGTTTAGCACTAATTGTTCAAGGCTAGGAAAGTCGTCTGCCGATGCCGTCCTCTCATGAAGATCCACATGTGAAAATTTCAAGAACTTGAGACTGCGAAACCCACCTTCACATGTTTCCCAATTCGGTCCCCTAAAGAAATTAGGGTTAAACACTTTGAGCCTTGATTTAATGTGCCAATATATGACATCCAATTTCTTTGCGAAGCCACTACCTTCTGTTGGCATATTAAAACAAAGTTAAATATTATACAAGTTATGATTTTATATTTTACTACTTCTAGTTCAATAATATTTTTGACAATATACTTAATTACTAGTGTGAATATGCTATTAGCTTATTTGTCACAAGATGCACACCCATTATTATTCTGCGCGTGCATTTAGACACTATTCAAGTTAGCTACACTTAAGTAAAAAATAAATATCTTGATGAGTGTCTATTGGACGTCAGTCAAATCCTGTATTGTATTAGACAATTATGTAGTTTTGGTTCTAAATCTTGCATGAAATCCGAAGCTTCTTTTGCATAAGAAAGCACTAAAAATCGGATTGAAACTTAATCCAAACCCCTTGCAGAAGACCTTTATTTTTTACAGTGAAATGAAGATGAGGCAAGTACATTTGTCAGTGAAACTTAATTGTACTTGCATCTAAGATGAGGCACAACGACAATTGGTAAAATAAATTTTAATTTTTTGGCATTAATGGTGTGATTAGTAATTTAGCTAATAAATGTAACCATATTTTGATAAGTGAAAAAGCAAAGCCTAGAGGCTGTCTTTTTTTTTTTTTGCAAATTTTTTTAATGTAAATGGGAGGATTTAAACCCGAGACCTCTTGCTTATACTCTCTCCTCCCATACCACCCAATCCAACCTTCCCCCCCATTTTGAAAATTACAGAGCATAAATTGTTTTTGTATCTGATGAAACTACCTACCTAATAGCTTCCTTATTCTTAAGATTTTAGGAAAACTATCCGGCCCCTATCTTATAAATACTCACTCAGTTCTAAAATCTGTTATGTTAAAAGTATAAGGATTTTTTTGTAATGGGTGCCCATTGGACACTCATTAAATACCTAAATTATACGTAATAACTATATAAATATATACACTCATATCTATTGCACTCATATTTTTGGAGGAGGTTAGGTTGGGTGGTAAAGTGGAAGAAATTGTAAGTAAAAGACCTCATACTTACATTAAAAAAAAAGCACCTCTTTAATTGTAATACTTTCCTAAATTAACTATATTTTTTCAAAAAACTAATGCCTCTTTAATACCAATACCTCTTTAATTGTAATACCTCTTTCAAAGACCTCCTACCTATTAAAAAAAACACCCCTTTAATTGTAATACTTTCCTAAATTAACTATATTTTTTTAAAAAACTAATACCTAGACCCTTTCTTATCGAGTGCTCAATAAGCACCTGCTAGCCAAAAACGAAAGTATAATATAATGACAAAACTTACCATAAAACAAGTTTTCTATAATCGGGCTTAATTTCCGTTGCACATGCATTAGCATAAAACAAGTATTCATATACTAAATATTTAGAAGAATTAAAATTAGTGTATAATCGGGCTTAATTAACAATTTGATAGTTTTCTAGCCTTTACAATTTGCAAAACCCATTAACCAGCAAGAATTCAAATTGTATCATAAGCATTTAAGAATTCATTCGGATTCAATATTCGCATAACCTATCCAACCCTTATATAGATGAGATTCTGCTAAAGGTATCAAAAACCCTCTGCGAAAAGTTTGGAAAGGCCTATGTATGATACGGCCGGGGCGGGAATTTCACGCAGATTCGTGTCACTCGATTAGCTATCGGCGTTTTCCGTGGTGGTGGACCATGCTGGTGCAAAAGTCGGATAATTCTAATGATTATGCCCAGCACGCTAAATTAATTTATGGGATACACTATCGCATTTTTGGGTGAGCGTATAAATACAAGGAGCCTGGCTTGTTATTTCAATGTACTAAACTCAGCTATCAAGTTTTCGATAGTCAAAAGCAATTGCAAAAATCTACTTCATACTTATAAGCTAGCTAGTTCCTCAAGGAAAAAATGTCTACGGTCGCAGCCAGATCCGCTACTGCCGCTATTGGTGCTGGACAGGTGAATAGTGATTGTATGCCTTGCTAGACTTGGATTTCTTTCTTTTTCAAGTTTGTGGGTGCATGGTTTTGGGAATCAACTTATAAACAACTTGTATAGAAACGTTTGAAAATTTGCAAGGAGTTGCAAATTAAAGTAAAGTAATTTGAACATTCTTGAATAGTCTTGATTAGCACTATTTTATATTTCTAGTTGTCTACATGCATATGGGTAGGCGGTCTCTTGAATGGTTTGATAATAAAGCTTCTTCCGAGCAATGTAGTTTGTTATCAATTGATTGGTTGGCTTTAGTTTTCTGGTTGTTCCTTTGTTTGAAAGGAGTCTAACCGATTTTGGGAACTCAACTGCTTTGGGTTTTCTTACTGAAAAATAATGTTTGGGGTTTGCAGAAAAACATGATGGGTGGTGCTCTAAACCCTATTATTCCTCCGGCGACAACCGTCAAAGTGGAAGACCCTTATGTGATTGAGATCGCAGAATTTGCAGTTGCAAAGATCCCCGGGCTGGTTTTCATCAAAGTGGAATTCGGCTTCTGGTGGAAAATTGAAACCCCAAACCTTAACGCTGGCACTTACTACATGCTTGCCATTAAAACTCAGGATAATAACCGCACACGTTGCGACGTAGCATTGGTTTGTGATCTACCGGGGATCAATGGTCACACTCTCATCTGGTACAATGATAAGAATAATTGACCACGCACTACTCTTGATCAGCTGAGGATCAATGACATGATTTATATATAGTGTTTATGGTGTGGTTTTCAGTTTATGCATGGATGATGTACTGCTGCCATGCATACGTCTCCCTACGGTGGTACTAGTACATTGAAGGTGCAGTTGTTCCAATAAAAATGCACCATTAAATAAATAAAAACCACCGTTTATGTTTGAGTTTGTATTCCTGTATGATAAAGGTGCACTGATACCAATAAAAAGGCACCATTAAATATGATGGCTTCGTCACTTTCTTTTTGTTCTTTTGTCGGTTTGTCAGTTGTCCAAGGTATTCAAGCTCATATTCTTTGATGCGATGTGGCAATTGTACAATGTGATGGTTAAAACTGGAAGTTCAAGAAAGTCATATTCTCAAGAGTAAAATACACTTTGCCTTCCTATGATTTGATAATTTTTCACATAATCTACATATGATTTCAAAATTTATATAAAATCTCTTTATGATGTGGATTAAAGTATCAAATTGATGAAAATAATCTTCTATTACAGGATCTATAAAAATGTTTAGATTACTTTTGCTCCCTCCATCCCACTTTGATAGTCCCATTTCTTTTTTCACACAGTTTAAGAAAAAGTAATTAACTTTGTTTGAAAAGTAAATTTAGATTGCTATTTTCCTAAAATACCCTTACATTAAATATGGTACAACTTTATGGGAACTTGAATTGATGGTAAAAAAAGAATCAACTCTCATTAAATGGGGTAGGTTTATAGTAACAACAACTTACATTGAATAAGGGTATTTTAGGAAAATTAAAATACAACTACATTCTTCAATTGGAAAGTGGACAACAATTTGGGACAGACGAAAAAGGAAAACGGGACTATCAAAGTGGGACGAAGGGAGTATTTAAAAACTAAAATGACTAAGATGATCAAAACATATAAATATAATGTGTATGATATATTAATTTTTTATGATTTTATATTTTATCATATAACTCCAATATATAAATATAATATATATATATATATATATATGATATTTCCAACTATAACCTGACAATATGGATTTTGAATTCTAAAGGTAAACACTACTATCAGGAAGAGGGAAAACCTTTAAGTTACCATCTCAGTGGATATTTCCCTGAAAAATTACCATTCTTTTCCTCTGTAAAACGATGTTGTCCAGCTGATTCTTGCATGAATTAATGGACACTACAGTGCAGTTAGCAAGAATGCGGCACAAAAAGAATCCGGTCAGATTCTGACTCTAAAAGGATAGGACAAAGTTTGAAGTCAACTAAAAATTGGCATATATCAAAATCCAAAAGCCGCCTAGCGTAACCGCTTGACCTCTCTCTCGTCATGGTATCAATGTTTAAAAACTCAAACCAGAGGGTGAACTGGTTAAGTGTTTGGTTCATGGTTCAACCCTTTTTTTTATTTTACTATCAATGATATTCTTGTCTAGCAATTATATCTTTCACTTATCTCTTTACTAAAAATTGTTGTAATCCTTTTGAAATACATTGCCACTAGATTTAGATTCCAAATGCAAACTAATTATCACTTATTATCTTCTATTATATTTAAAGAAATTAGTTAACGTAAAAAAGTTCAAAAGTTTGATCAACTTGAGGAAAAATAATTTTAATTTCGACAAAAAGAATTACAAATTCTACGAACTAAATCAAACCACATATTTTGTTTGGAAGCAACATCTTCATATGGGCCTCAAATCTTCATAAACAGCTACAACGCACGGCACATCTTCAAAAAATCTGCATATCACAATTCATAATCATCATCCATAAGTGTCCATCACCGTCTTCAGCAAACCCTATTTATCATAAAAAAAATAAAAGAAATTAGACAAAATGACGTTAAACATCAAAATAGCAAAAAAGATGGGGGAAACGTAAGAAAAACTACAGATAATTAATTAGCAATACAAGGTCAAAAAAGAAACCCAAACCATAAAAAAGGAAAACTATAAGAACATAAGGAAAAACAAAGTTGCAGAAAATTAATTACCAATACCAAAAAACATAAAATAAAATCATAAAGAACAAGGAAAAAACTTGCATTTGTTACAAGGAAAAGTCCAATTATTGAAAAAGCAAAAAAAAAAATTTTTAATCATACAAAACAAGGAAAATAATTAAAATTTTACAAAAAAAAATTTACAAATTCTACAAACTAAGTCAAACCACATTTTTTTTCTTCGTATGAGCCTCAAATCTTCACAAACAGTTACAACACATGGTGCATCTCCAAAAAATTCTCTATATCTCAATTCATCCTCATCAACACACGGCGCATCTCCAAAAAAAAAGCTCTATATCACAATTCATCATCATCATCCTCATCCATAAGTGTTCCTCATAGACATCAGCGCACCTTCTTTATCATTAAAACTAAATAAAATTAATTAGACAAAAAGGTGTTAAACAGCAAAAAAGAAGGAAAAAAAACTATAGGAAATTAATTAGCACTACAAGTTCAAAAATGAAAACCGAAACCATAAAAATTGATAACGGTAAAAACATAAGGAAAAAGGAAACATGCATACACAAAACTAATTACCACTGCAACAAAAAACATAAAATCAAAATTGTAAAGGAAAATGAAAAATAAAACTAGCACCACAAAACATAAATTAACTAGCTCTAAAAAATGAAAACCATAAAACAAGCAAAAGGGACGCAAACAAAAAGAAAAACTACAAGGAGTCAATCAATACTACAAAATATCAAAAATCATAGCGAAAAAGACAGAAACATGCAACTAGCCCGGTTCTTGTGTTTGGTAAGAAATGAATGGGATTTGTGTAAAAGCTTTTGTCATTCTATGGTTATTAAATCATCTACATGTTTGTCTATACAAGGACATGATTGTGCTTTACAAGGAATGCATACACAATAGGAAAATGAAATATTTAGATATATATACATCAGCAGATTAAGATATTGAAAATCATAATAAATTGTGCCATCAATTAGTATATATGATTGAACCAATTTGTCCTAGAGTTTCCAGTGTGGACGAATCTGGACTAATAATTTGCACTATGCAAAATAGATATGAGAATGGAGATTATAAGGTTATGGAGCTATAGATATTGTAAAATTTTGGAAAAATAGAATAGATTGGAGATAAATAGAGAAAAGGAGAGAAGATGAGGAGAGGAATAGATTGGAGAAAGAGAATTGTTGATGGCTAGTTGCTTGAGAAGAGTAAATTTAGAGCTTGATTTTTTAAGTTTGATTTTTTCAGTTAGTTGGATTTATGTGAACAAATTTTACAAATCGGCAGGTTACAGTTCAATTGGTTATATACTGGTTTGTCGATTTTGATCGGTTTTTAGTTATTTAACTTATTTCCAGCTTTGATATCCAATTTGATTGGTGTCATGATCTGTTCATGGTTTAACCAGTCAAGCCGGTCAGTCTGACTCGATTTAAAAACAATGCATGATAGCCTTCTTTTATGTCTCTGGTAAGATGTCAAAATCCTTTAATTTTGGCTTGAGAAAAATTAATGTTGTTACTGCTTGTTTACCCAAAAGCCAAATCAAGTCACAATACACCGGGAAGACAGAATTTTATCCCGTCTAGAAAATGCCATTTATTAATGCCAAGGTAAATTTATCAGGAAGAAACCAACAAATACATAGTGCTATAGATTAAACACTGGTTTCCTAAACTATAAATAGAATGCTGATGGATTGATTCATAAAACAATCACTTCTAGTTCAACGTGTCAATGATGAAAGGCGCATTAGTCATATTTCTTACCCTCATAAGCCAAGTTTCATTTGTAAAATGTTACGAGGGAGAAAAATACGAGACCCTTCGAAAATTCCTCCTCCCTGAGAGCTTAAACAGATCAAACAATTACATTACTGATGAGGATTCAGCTCATCAGTATTCGCCAGTATATATTGGTCCTCAAGAGGGGTTTAAAGCAGCCAACAAAATCATCGCATTGCCAGGGAACCAAAAGGAGTAAAGTTTGATCAATATTCAGGGTATGTCACTGTTGGTCCTACGGCTGGTCGAGCTCTCTTTTACTATATTTCCGAGTCCGAAAACCCTTCTAGCAAGCCTCTTGTGCTGTGGTTAAACCAAGGTATATGTCCTAATTATTTTCCCTAACCTATTAAGCATTCTGGATGTGCGTAACTTGGAAAAAATCTCTTAATGGGTGATGGCAGGGCGTGGCTGCTCTTCTCTGGGTGTTGGAGCAATGAGTGGACAAGGTCCATTTCGAGTTAGTAAAGATAACAAAACACTATGGCACAATGAATATGCCTGGAATAAAGGTAGAAGCGAATCCATACAATTTTATAACACTAAAATTCTTTTGCAAATATTTTAATGAGCTCTCGAGAGTTATCATGTTTGAATTCAGTGGCAAACATACTTTACTCGGAATCACCGGCAGGTGCTGGATTTTCTTACTCAAACACGTCATCTGATTACACTATTGGAGATAAACAAACGGCAAAAGATTCTTACACATTCCTAAAAAATTGGTTGGAAAGATTCGCTAACTACAAAAGCAGAGACTTTTACATAGCTGAAGAAGATTATGCTGGCTTTTTCGTACCTGAACTTGCTTAGCTTATCCTCCATAACAACAAAATAACTAACCAAACGGTAATTAACTTGAAAGGAATTGCAGTAAGTTTTGTTTCTTTTTTTTCCTTTATTGGTTACATTATATGTGCTGTTCAAACATCAATATGTTTTACATCTAATGATGATGCTGTCTTGTTATTTTCAGATGGGAAATGCTATTGTGGATACAGAAAACCAAAGCAAGGGACCATATGATTTTTTGTGGTCACGTAGCCTAATATCTGATGAAATATATCAAGGTTTAGTCTCAAATTGCACTTGTAATAAGTACGCCGAACAAGCGAAGGCAATGGGAAACATCAATCGCTACAACATATATGCTCCAGTGTGCTCTTCTACTTCCAATGCTCCTTGGGTACAATTCTACTCTTCATATATGATATGTTACCTTTCTATTCTCATCTGAATGAAAAGCCAAATTACTTACAGCAATTTGCAATGTTTCCGTTGATTGAAATAGATATACGGTGAAGATCCATGCGCGGATGATTATGCGTTATCCTACCTAAACAATCCTGAAGTGCAAAAGTCGCTTCATGCGAATGCAACTGGAATTGGACTTATGGGTTACTGCAGGTACGTATGCTATCGTGCCATTGCTATTACATTATTTCATATCAATATTTGAAGTATATTTTTTGTGACGTACATAACTATCATCGTTCTATGGATTGGATATCCATATATAGCAGATTCATTAATTGGACCGATAGTCCAGATACAGTTTTATCTACCATTAGGGAGCTAATGGCAGGTGGCATTAACGTATGGATGTATAGGTAACTAAGTGATGAATTTGTGGTTGTGGAAAAGCTAGCATTTACGACAATCTGCCTTTGTCCATCTATTGTGTTAACTAAGACATTGCAACAATTTTGATGAATTCCAGTGGAGATACAAATAGCTTTATACCCGTGACGGCAACTAGGTATGCCATAAAGAAGCTAGGGGTAGCCGTGAAAGCCCCTTGGCAACCGTGGTACTCCCAAGGCGAGGTAAAACAAAAGTGAGGTTCAAATATATTGTATTTATTCAAGTCATTCACTTCCTCTTGATACTAGTATTAATTGAATCTGTTCTAAATTGAAAATGATTAGGTTGCAGGATTTGTGGTGGAATATGAGAACTCAACATTTGTGACTCTTAAAGGAGCTGGATTGTTCGCTCCCAGCTATAAGCCTGCCCGCTCACTCGCTATGTTCTCATCATTCTTGGAAGGAAAGCTTCCTTCATCAAGCTAGGACAAGATGAAAGGGCCAAAGAGGAAAGGAGTTTGATTAGTGCCATGGAGCAAATTGTTCATGATTGTTCAGCTCATTTGGTTTGTTGTTTCACTCATGGTTCAACTTTGTTAAACCAAAATAGGTTTCTGTACGTTGCTTCAAGTTTATAATTATGGAGGGCCTCTGTAAGTTTTATGTTTTAATAAAGAACTCTGAAATTGTCTTAAGATCAATTTGTGGCTTGGTCACTGTACAACTATCCTTGACTTGGAAGTTAACCATAAATTAATTTAATTCATACCCCAAGTCTGCCCTTAATTCAGAAGCATAGATGTACGTGAAAGCAAATATTGGGTGGACCACAGGAGAAACTGTGAATTTCTAATTGGAAGATTGAAGTCATTGGCACATTAAATTTCTCATTAGAAATTTCAAAGTTGATGGATATAATCTCTCTAGGTTTAACTGTTTAAGTACTCATTCTTCTTTAAGTACACATCGAATCACTCCGAGTCATCCCGAATTAACTCGAATTTTTATTAATTTTACTAATTTTTTAATTATTTTTTTATCATATTTTTTACAATTTGTAAATACAGATGGATGCTCAAGGGGCAACCTTGGGAGGAGTGGAGGGGGAGGTCTGATTAGGGATAGGAATGGGCAAGTCATATTAGCATTTTCCTGTTATTTTGGGGAGATGACTAGTTTGCAAGCGGAAGTGAAAGCGCTATTACACGGGGTGCGGTTGGGTATAGCTCGAGGACTGTCCAATGTACACTTGGAGTCTGACTCGTTGGTCCTTGTCCAAATCATTCAGGGAAGAGTCAAGTGTCCGTGGGTTGTGTAGCGGGACGTACAAGAATTGCTGCGGTATAGCCGTCATTACAAAGAGATTTCACATTGCTTGCGAGAAGCGAATAAATCTGTGGATAGACTATCGAAGCTTGGAGCTGATTCGGGGGAGTTGGTAGTTTACGACTCCTTTGTTGATCTTCCCCGCTTGGTTAGAGAAGACATTACTTTGGATAGGTGGGGTTGCCTTAGTTTCCGTAGGGGTAGATATAAAGGATAGGTTGGGTTACTTGTTCAGGCATGCTGGGGGTGCTGTCTCCCTCTATGTACTTTCGATTCTTTATAATAATAAAATAAATTGATAAAAAAAATATTTTAAAAATTTGTGTCTCGTTGAGACCGCGATCGATATGCCGAGACCGATGTAGAACGATTCAAACCGCGATCGCGACTTTGAACCATGACTTGAAGATGGCATCGGTTCATGTGTCAACTTGCTAAAATAACTAAATCAACTCCATATTCGAATTCTGAAGTTGATAGTGAGAGGAGATCTTAGTCACTGGACCAACCCGGCCTTGTGATATGAAGTCAAAGGTTTGAATGATGATAAAACAATAACAGAAAAATATAGGCCTAGCTATAGTAATTAGGTGATGTTGGTGTATATTTTCACACTGACCTCATCACGGACGTGTAAAAACATGTTCCATGCTAGTGGACCCTGATTTTGGTGATAAGGTCCAACATTACCACAAATTAATTTATGGGGTGCATTACCACATTTTTACGCCTATAAATACAACGAGTCTGGTTCTCTGCTATACCAAGTTTTCGACAGTAACCAGTTACAAATATCTATTTTCATCCTTATTAATTAGCAAGCTAGCTCTTTAAGGAAAAAATGGCTGCAGCCAAATCTGCTATTGGCACTGGAAAGGTAAATAGCGATTGTATGCCTAGCTAGACTTAGATTTCTTTCTTTTACAAGTTTGTGTGTGGTTTTGAGAATCAACTCATAAACAACTTGTACAGAAACGTTTGCAAGAGTATAAGGAGTTGCAAATTAAAGTAACATTAACATTCTTGAATTTTCTTAAGCAATATTTTATGTTTTCTAGTTGTCTACATGCATATGTGTAGGCGGTCTCTTGAATTGTCTGATTAAGCTTCTTCTGAGTGATACAGTTTCTTATTAATTGGTCGGATTTAGTTTTCTGGTCGTTTGTTTATTTGAAAGGATTCTAATTGATTTTGGGAAACTCAATTATTTTGGGTTTTGATACTGAAAAATATGTTTGGGGTTTACAGAACGACATCAGTGAACTAGAACCAGTGAAGCCGGCTGACCCTCACGTGGTCCAGATCGGAGAATTTGTAGTGGAACAATGCCACCACGGCCAGCTGCTTTTCGTCGCCGTGGTTGGAGGATTCACGTGGAGCGGTGATGGAGGTTATTACTACGCACTTATCATTGAAAATCAGGATAGCGACGGTGCCACATATCTCCATAAAGCACTTGTTCTTCAGACCCCAAGTGAAACGAAACTCATCTGGCACAAGAAGTAAGCAAGCACTGCTGTTGATCAACTGAGGATCAACGACATTAAGTACTCTAATTATATAGTGTCTTTGGTGTGGTTTTCAGTTTCTGCATGGATGATGTATTGCTGGCATGCATACATCTCCCTGCTGTTGTACTAGTATGTAAGGTGCAGTTCTACGAACAAAAATGCACCGTTAAATAAAAAATCCGCTGTGTGTTTGAGTGTGTGTCATTTTACTAGTATGTCAAAGGTGCACTTATACGAACAAAAATGCACCATTAAATAAATAAAAACAGCCTTCTGTGTTTGAATTTATATCAATGTATTTTGTTTCTCTGTTGCTTGCAAGCAGGTTCCAATCACTAAGTTTTGTATGTCAACTAAATACTATATTCGTGACTAGTTATAAAAGCTTACTAGCTAAATATTACTTAAAATGAATCCAAACCTTAAAAAGAAATGAAAGATTAACTGATATATCGAGGAAAAGACATATAACTCAAAAACTACAGTTCAAAGATCAGAGTTTCTGCTTTCTGCAACCATTCTTTTGGTCATCTCTAAACAATGTGTATCTTACCATGTGCTAAATAAGTTCAGAATGCATAGGTATGAGCAAAGAATGATATTCTCTCTTTAAAATGTGACAACAAAATTAATAGATCTACATACTTATCCCCATTTTTTGTTTGAAATTCAATGAATTAGAGATCATGAAATTCAACACAAAATCATTCAAGCAATCAAGAAGAAAATAACATCTTACCGTTAATATTAAGGAAAAAAATTAGACTTTCCTCCCCCTTCAGTTTTAGAACTATGTTTAGTTTTCCTTTTAGTCCAAAACTCTCACTTGATTTCACTGTAGCTAAATGCTCAGGCACTTGACATATGGTAGGATACGCACATATTTATATGTACGTACGTACACACACACATATATATATATATACATAACATATATATACACACACATATATGCACACTAGTAACAGAGAAGGTGCTTTCCACGTGAATATGATGCTTTTCGATTTTCCTTTTCTTCTCAAAAATTAAAAAAAAAATCAATGAAATTGAGATAAAAATAATGTGATATTAAACGTTTATATTTTTTTATATTTTTTGAAACTTGATTTATCCTAACCAACACAAATGCGCAAGCAGCAAAGTATCCTTTATCCCAAGAGCACTTTTGTTTTGTAATAGTATCAATGTTTTCGTGTTTTGGTTGAATTTAAATGACTTGAATATTGTTCTCTTTTATGTCATTTGAGTTAAAGTTTTTATCTTCCTAAATAATTTATTGTTCCCCTTTGCGTCATTCTATGAATTTTTTATTAGTTTTAGTGAGTTTTTTCCTTTATTATTTCTATTAATGGTGGAATGTAAAATGATTCATAGTGCTATTGTAATTATAAAATAAATTCAATGCATTTAAGGTAATGACCATGACAGAACTATACGTTTTGTTGAAAAATGAGGATATTTAATTTATAGGCCAAGCTAATTTGGTGATCTTTGAGGATATTTCCACACTGACCTAGTCACCGATGTGTCAAAACGTGTTCCACATTGGTCCTTGTCAAATTTTCACACGTATTAAATTAATTATAAGACGGCGCAAAATTCAAGTTCATCATAGTAGCAGCTCCGACCATGACACTGGATGACTCCAATTGCACTGTATGACTTAATACTTAGATTTCTGAGTTACTTCTATATGATTACCTGATCTTCCATGTATTTATGACTATACTAAACTGCAACCATGACCATGTCACAATAGTCTTCCCTCTTCTGTAACTTTTTGAGTATCAATAAAAGTGATATTTGCATAAAATATTGGTTTAAAAACGGAATAACATATTTTTGCTTCCTTTTAAGAGCATGGATAAGACTTGTTTTAAGTGATGACTTAAATGCACCTTCCTCAATTGCACTTAATGAGTGGATAAGTATATGCAATCACAATAATTGCACTCCTTGCATTTCGATATGTTCCATAATTAACTATACATTTCAAAAAAAGACTAACACCTAGTTATATTTTCTAAAAAATAAAGTAACACCTAGCCAAACTGAAATTTTAACATTAAAAAATTGTATATTGAATAGAAAAAATAACTGTGAGGTGTGAGACATAAGTTGGTGAAAGGACAGATTTCATTTCAATGCTGCGTCATTAGAGTCTAACTTTGACCTAAAGTTCTTCTTCTTCTTTTTTTGTCCTTTTTTTTTTTTTTTCTACACAGGGGTGTCCGGGTCAATCCTTACGGGACCCGACTAATCCCCTGCGGCCCGGCCAGGCGCCCCAACCTAGCCCAAGCACGATATGTGCGCGGAGGAATCCAGCAAAGCAGAGACTCGAACTTGGGACCTCTCGGTCACCGGTGGGAGGTGCTACCGCTGGACCATTCACGCGGGGCTTTCTTCTTTTTTTTTTTGTCCTTGGAACATGTTTAATTGATCAATGTTTTCTCCTTATTCTATAATCTTGGATAATCTTTGTTTAAAAGATTTTTTTTTGTGAAAACAGTTTGTTGCCTATTGGGAGGCAACCCAATATTTTAGTATTTTATTTCAATTAAGTGCGATTTTTGGGTTTAGTTAAGTGTTGATATTTTGTTATGTTTGTTTTGTAGCAATGGGAAAAAGAAGCAAAAGAAGCCAATTGAGGTGAAAATGGCGAATTTCGATCAAGAAACTTAATTCCTTGATCTGAGTAATTGTTGTTCTTGATTTGTTAAAGAGGGTTAGAATGCATGTTTTGATCATTTTACATATGCGTGCATTGATTATTTTGACAAAAGAATGATCTAGAATGCATTTTGAGAAATTGGGATAAAGTGTGTAATTTTTAAAAGGTAAAAATTTTCTGCAGAAAATTATAGCTCGGAAAACGTGGCATGAGCTTAGGTTCAAAATAGTCCTCATATACTAAAATGAACTTATAGTTAATTTCAAAATCATGAAAGTTGGTATGATTTGGTTATAAGTATAGTTGAATCACTACGAGAGTAGGCTTCACAAAATGCAGTTATAAATAGCAGGTATATTTGTCTGGTCTTTTACTTTTTTTGGTTTGTATAGATCTTTCAAGAGTCTATGTATATCTGTTCGAGTAATTGTCAATCGTCTTCTTTTACATCAACTCGTTAAGAAATACATCAAATCTTGAAAGAAATACCAAAAATATAACTTATTATGTAACTGGAATTATCAGATTTAAGCCTAAGGTTTTTTTTTTTTTAACCCTCCATCTCCTCTCCACACCCCTTTCCACCCCCAACTGTCAGTCTTGTGATTCAAACTTTGAACTTGACGGAGGAGGAAGCTCTTAGCCTTGGACCAACCCAGCCCAGGGGCATGAAGCCAAAAGTTCGAGTGATGATAAAACAGTAACATAAAATTATAGGCCTAGCAACAGATATTAGTATAATTTCACACTGACCTCATCACGGACGTGCAAAAACGTGTTCCATGCTGGTGGACCATGATTTTGGTGATTAGGTCCAACATTAAATTTCTCATTAGCAATTTCAAAGTTGATGGATATAATTTCTCTAGGTTTAACTGTTTAAGTACTCATTCTTCTTTTTCTAATACTAGGTATGGCCAAGCTCATAAATATGCCAAATAGAAATTTCTATACGACCTCTTAAATA
Source organism: Coffea eugenioides (assembly GCF_003713205.1). Taxonomy (NCBI): domain Eukaryota; kingdom Viridiplantae; phylum Streptophyta; class Magnoliopsida; order Gentianales; family Rubiaceae; genus Coffea; species Coffea eugenioides. The sequence continues at coordinate 10,898,228 of NC_040037.1, forward strand.
AAGTTTGGATTTTTCTTTGGTAAGTCACATTCATCTCTACCATATTCCAACTTAATTTCAACGAGAATATGTACAAGAAATCATATTTAATTCATCATCATTGAAAGTAACACATCAATGTGCGAACCATTCATTCCCAAACTAAGTAATTGTCTTTCTTCATAGCTACCTACTAAGCATTCTTGTGATGTTAGTCATGCTTCTCTAATCTAAATTATTTGGCTATTGCTTTTCTAAATCTTTCACTAAAATTGACAATCAACTGGACTAAACATTCTATAATAGTGTTTTATATGTCTTCGTGAGGGAGAATTTTGATAGTAATAAAACACTTGAAATAGTCAAACTAAGAAGCTGTCTTTCTTTATAAATGCTTGGTACTTACTAAGCATACTGGTGATGTTAGTTATGTTTCTCTATTCTAAATTATTTGGCTATTGTTTTTCTGAATTTTTCACTAAAAATGACACTTAACAGGGCTAAACATAGTACGATAGTGTCTTTTGTCTTCTTGGGGGGGAAGTTTGATAGTAATACAACACTTCAAATAATCAACTTTTTAATTTTATTAATCTAAGAAAAAAGAATTTAGTGAGTAGTTGCTACTAAAGTGATACATACAACATGCAATGTCACCTGCTCCTGTACTAGCCTTCAAAAAAAGAGAAAGAGCCTTTAATATGCTTGAAGACATGGTTCGAAGACTCGGCCGAGACCGTGTTGACCTTGGTCGATCAATCCTTGGTTTTGATGATTAACAAACCAAAATGTAGATTTGGTCTAATGTTTTTTTGTGAGAAATTTGTTAGAATCAGGTTCAATGGTGTCAAGGAAAGAAAACCAACCAAATGAAGAAGCAAAATCAGGTCACTCATGTCGGACGGCCAAAAGGAAACTATCGGACGTCCGAAAGGATGAAGAACATCAAGAAGGAAACTCTGTCGGACGCTCGTGAGGAAGCATCGGACGTCCGGAAGGATCGGACGCACGCCTCGGACGCACATCGATTGCATCGGACGTCCGAGAAATTTCGCAAAGATTTGATGACTCTCTGCCTACGTTCGGACGCAGGGTTCGGACGTCCGACAGGTGGTTCGGACGTCTGACAGGCACCTGTCGGACGTCCGACAGGCCAACGGCTAGTTTTGACAGCATTTAATATTTGACCGTTAGAGAGCCTTTTGAAGCCATTTCTCACCTTCTATAAATACCCCAAAGCACAAGAAGACAAGAGACTTTTGCCAACACAAAATACAAGCTTACAAGTGAGATTTTTGAGTAGAAAGATTCTTTGTTGGTTGTATAAGGGGTTGGGGAAGTTGGGTTGTGAGGTTGCTCAAGTGAAGGTTATTCTCTAGGAGGAGTAAAACCTTGGTGAAGGTGAACCTATCACTTGAAGTGGTAAAACCTTGGTGAAGGTTGCCTCATTTGTATAAAATAGTTCTTATTTGGGTGAGTGATCTTTCAAGTGTAGGTTGTTGAGGGTTAACTAAAATAGTTGTAAAACTCCTTGGCTCAACCAAAGTGTGTTTGGGGTGAGGAAGGAGTGAGCCTTCACTTGTACATCTTGGTTAGCATCGCCATCTATTGAAGAGGCTATTGGATTGATATTTGGTTTGCATTTCTTATCTTTTCTCTTTAATTAAGTTTTCTTTATTGTGCTTAAATTTGATATATCTTTGTGCATCATTGTGAATTTGTTTGTACTCATTGGGTTGCACCGGGCTCTTACAATTGGTATCAGAGCTTGGTCTCTTTTGATCAAGCTTAACCGCTTAGAGTAAAGATCATGGCAACCATAAAAGTTTCTTTTTTAGAAGGGCAATCTATTGATAGACCTCCTATGTTTAATGGTTCTCATTTTAGCATGTGGAAACAAAGAATGATGATTTTCTTACAATCCATTTATATTGAATTATGGTATGTGGTAGAAGATGGTCCTTATGAAGTTAGAATAGTTGACTCTACCACCAATTTGAGTAGATTAAAGACTAGACAAGAATTGAATGAAAAAGACAAGAGATACCTTTCTTTGAATGCCAAGGCCATGTGTATATTGTACAATGCATTAGATGTAAATGAATCTAGTAGGATTAAAGGTTGTAAATCAGCTAAAGATATTTGGGATAAATTGTGTGTATTTCATGAAGGTAACCAAGATATTAAAGAACAAAAGAAATCTTTGCTTGTTTCTCAATATGAATTTTTCAAAATGCATCCTCTTGAAAATGTTGATAAGATGTGTAGTAGATTTTGTGACATTATTGAAGATCTTAAATTGCTTGGAAAAGAATATTCTTTGGGTGAGAAAAAGAGAAAGATTTTGAATGCCTTGCCAAAAGAATGGGAAAACAAAATAAATGCTATAGAAGAGGCAAAGGATTTAAATTCTATGTCCATTGAATCTCTTGTGGATACCCTAACCTCTTATGAATTAAAGCTGAAATTCAAAGTGCAAGAGGAAGAAAATGCAAGAATGTATAAGAGAGGCATAGCTTTTAAAGCATCTCAAGTGGGGGATAACCCATCCTTCATGGGTAATGAAATCATGGAAGTGGACAATGATATAACTCCTCACATCAAAAGTTTCAAAAAGATCTTCAACAAGAGATGTTCAAGAGGAGATTGCAAAATTACATGGGATGAATGCAATTCAAAAAGAGAAAAAGAAGAGTTGGCCCAAATGGCACTAATGGCCGTTGGAGAAGATGAGGTAAGTTCTTATCACTCTTCTTGTGATGAAGATAATGAAGATGATGATGTGAAAACTCTTATGATTAAAATGCATAAAAGTTTGAAAAAATCTTATGTTAAAAATAAAGATTTGAAAACAAAAATAAATGATTTGTTGGAAGAAAACTCCAAACTTTTTCAAGAAAACAAATGTTTGAGAATGGAAAATGATGATTTAAAAAATCAAAAAGGTGTTTTTGATTGCAAAAATAATTTGAAAAGGAAGTTGGAAGAGAAAACAAAGTTTTATGAAAAAATGTTGGAGGAACAAAATTTGTTAAAGAAAAGAATTAATGACTTGAACGAGGTTCTCCAAAATGAAAAACAAAGGTTTTCTCAAACAAAAGAAAGCAAATCTTTTCAAGGCACAAATAAGTTTGCTAAGAAAATTAGTTGCATTAAATCCACTTATGTGCAAAATACTTCTATCATGTGTCACTTTTGTTGCCAATTTGGACACATGCAAAATGATTGCTATGTAAAGAAAAATATGAGAAAAGGTATGAAATCCATGTGGATTGCGAGATCATGTTGTAATAACTCCCAAGGACCCTATTATGGTCTTGACTTGAAAAATAAAGGGGGAGTAGGATTTATTGAAATTTCTTTGCATGTTGGCACTTTCTAAGGGGGAGCTTTATTTGAACTTATTTGATAAAAGAAATCTTCATTTTGTTTGTCATCATCAAAAAGGGGGAGATTGTTGACCTTAGTCGATCAATCCTTGGTTTTGATGATTAACAAACCAAAATGTAGATTTGGTCTAATGTTTTTTTGTGAGAAATTTGTTAGAATCAGGTTCAATGGTGTCAAGGAAAGAAAACCAACCAAATGAAGAAGCAAAATCAGGTCACTCATGTCGGACGGCCAAAAGGAAACTATCGGACGTCCGAAAGGATGAAGAACATCAAGAAGGAAACTCTGTCGGACGCTCGTGAGGAAGCATCGGACGTCCGGAAGGATCGGACGCACGCCTCGGACGCACATCGATTGCATCGGACGTCCGAGAAATTTCGCAAAGATTTGATGACTCTCTGCCTACGTTCGGACGCAGGGTTCGGACGTCCGACAGGTGGTTCGGACGTCTGACAGGCACCTGTCGGACGTCCGACAGGCCAACGGCTAGTTTTGACAGCATTTAATATTTGACCGTTAGAGAGCCTTTTGAAGCCATTTCTCACCTTCTATAAATACCCCAAAGCACAAGAAGACAAGAGACTTTTGCCAACACAAAATACAAGCTTACAAGTGAGATTTTTGAGTAGAAAGATTCTTTGTTGGTTGTATAAGGGGTTGGGGAAGTTGGGTTGTGAGGTTGCTCAAGTGAAGGTTTTTCTCTAGGAGGAGTAAAACCTTGGTGAAGGTGAACCTATCACTTGAAGTGGTAAAACCTTGGTGAAGGTTGCCTCATTTGTATAAAATAGTTCTTATTTGGGTGAGTGATCTTTCAAGTGTAGGTTGTTGAGGGTTAACTAGAATAGTTGTAAAACTCCTTGGCTCAACCAAAGTGTGTTTGGGGTGAGGAAGGAGTGAGCCTTCACTTGTACATCTTGGTTAGCATCGCCATCTATTGAAGAGGCTATTGGATTGATATTTGGTTTGCATTTCTTATCTTTTCTCTTTAATTAAGTTTTCTTTATTGTGCTTAAATTTGATATATCTTTGTGCATCATTGTGAATTTGTTTGTACTCATTGGGTTGCACCGGGCTCTTACAGACCGAGACGACTCGGCCGAATAGTCACCGTCTCGGCCCTTGCCGATACGATACCGTGACGAAACGATACCGAGATACTTAACTCGCCGAAATGTCACCGTGAAGGGTTGAAATGGCCGAGTCACACCGAATCACTCCAAGTCATCCCGAGTTAATTCGAATTTTTATTATTTTTACTAATTTTTTAATTATTTTTATTTATCATATTTTTTACAACTTTTAGAATATTAAATATTTCAAAAATTCGCGTCTCGTCGAGACCGCGACCGATATGCCGAGACTGATGTAGAACGGTCCAAGCCGCGACCGCGACTTTGAACCATGACTTGAAGATGGCATCGGTTCATGTGTCAACTTGCTAAAATAACTAAATCAACTCCAAATTCGAATTCTGAAGTTGATAGTGAGAGGAGATCTTAGTCACTGGACCAACCCGGCCCAGTGATATGAAGTCAAAGGTTTGAATGATGATAAAACAAAAACAGAAAAATATAGGCCTAGCTATAGTAATTAGGTGATGTTGGTGTATATTTTCACACTGACCTCATCACGGACGTGTAAAAACATGTTCCATGCTGCTGGACCCTGATTTTGGTGATTAGGTCCAACGTTACCACAAATTAATTTATGGGGTGCATTACCACATTTTTAGGCCTATAAATAGAAGGAGTCTGGTTCTCTGCTATACCAAGTTTTCGACAGTAACCACTTACAAATATCTATTTTCATCCTTATTAATTAGCAAGCTAGCTCTTTAAGGAAAAAATGGCTGCAGCCAAATCTGCTATTGGCACAGGAAAGGTAAATAACGTTTGGAAGAGTATAAGGAGTTGCAAATTACAGTAACAATAACATTCTTGAATTTTCTTAAGCAATATTTTATGTTTTCTAGTTGTCTACACACATTAATTGGTCTCATGAATTGTCTGATTAAGCTTCTTCTGAGTGATACAGTTTGTTATTAATTGGTCGGATTTAGTTTTCTTATAAGCAGTTTGTTTATTTGAAAGGATTCTGATTGATTTTGGGAACTCAATTGTTTGGGTTTCACAGAACGACATCAGTTCACTAGAACCAGTGAAGCCAGCTGACCCTCACGTGATCCAGATCGGACAATATGTAGTGGAACAATGTCACCACGGCCAGCTGCTTTTCGTCGCCGTGGTTGGCGGATTCACCTGGAGCGGTGATGGAGGTTATTACTACGCACTTATCATTGAAAATCAGGATAGCTACGGTGCCGCATATCTCCACAAAGCACTTGTTCTTGAGACCCCAAGTGAAACGAAACTCATCTGGCACAAGAAATAAGCAAGCACTGCTGTTGATCAACTGAGGATCAACGACATTAAGTACTCTAATTATATAGTGTCTTTGGTGTGGTTTTCAGTTTCTGCATGGATGATGTACTGCTGGCATGAATACATCTCCCTGCTGTTGTACTAATATGTAATGTGCAGTTCTACCAACAAAAATGCACCGTTAAATAAAAAAAATCCGTCGGTGTTTGAGTTTGTGTCATTGTACTAGTATGTCAAAGGTGCACTTATACGAACAAAAATGCACCATTAAATAAATAAAAACAGCCGTCTGTGTTTGAATTTATATCAATGTATTTTGTTTCTCTGTTACTTGCAAGCAGGTTCCAATCACTAAGTTTTGTATGTCAACTAGATACTATACTCATGATTATAAAAGCTTACTAGTTAAATATTACTTAAAATGAATCCAAATCTTAAAAGGAAATGAAAGATTAAATGATATATTGAGAGAAAGACATATAACTCAAAAACTAGAGTTCAAATATGAGATTTTCTGCTTTCTACAACCATTCTTTTGGTCATCTCTAAACAATGTGTATCTTACCATGTGCTAAATAAGTTTAGAATGCATAGGTATGAGCAAAGAATGATATGCTCTCTTTAAAATGTGACAACAAAATTAATAGATCTACATACTTATCCCCATTTTTTGTTTGAAATTCAATGAATTAGAGATCATGAAATTCAACACAAAATCATTCAAGCAATCAAGAAGAAAATAACATCTTACGGTTAATATTAAGGAAAAAAATTAGACTTTCCTCCCCCTTCAGTTTTAGAACTATGTTTAGTTTTCCTTTTAGTCCAAAACTCCCTCTTGATTTCACTGTAGCTAAATGCTTAGGCACTTGACATATGGTAAGATACACACATATTTATATGTACGTACATACACACACACACCCACACACACACAGATATATATATATATACACATAACACATATATACACACACATATGCACACTAGTAACAGAGAAGGTGTTTTCCACGTGAATATGATGCGTTTCAATTTTCCTTTTCTTCTCAAAAATTTTAAAAAAAAATCAATGAAATTGAGATAAAAATAATGTGATATTAAACGTTTATATTTTTTTATATTTTTTGAAACATGATTTATCCTAACCAACACAAATGCGCAAGAAGCAAAGTATCCTTTATCACAAGAGCACTTTTGTTTTGTAATAACATCAATATTTTCGTCTTTTGGTTGAATTTGAATGACTTGAATGTTGTTCTCTTTTATGCCATTTGAGTTAAAGTTTTTATCTTCCTAAATAGTTTATTGTTCCCCTTTACGTCATTCTATGAATTTTTTATTAGTTTTAGTAAGTTTTTTCCTTTATTATTTCTATTAATGGTGGAATGTAAAATGATTGAAAGTGCTATTGTAATTATAAAATAAATTTAATGCATTTAAGGTAATGACTAGTGTTATAGCTGTATACCAATTTGAATAGATGTACCTTTGGTGTAGGCATGGCCACGGTTCCAGAACGAACCGCAAATATACAAGTTAAAAAAATCGAATTACACCAATTCACTGCAACATACGTACATGTAATCCAAGAAGTAGATATCGCTCTTGCGGACCTCCGTGTGCCCCGTCTTCTTTGGGATGACATTGTGAGCCATCATGTAAATGATAAGCCGATGACGAGGTTCGAAGACATTAGCCAAAATGGTCTCCTTCCTTGTAGAGCGAAAAGGTTGGTACTCAAGACCAAACCTAGCCATGGCCAGCGAGGGATCCCACCTCCTATTCGGGGGAACAAACTCCTTCTTCAAATCTACTGGACGGCCGTCATCCATACACCCCAAAATAGCGGCCAAATCTTGACGTGACAAGGTGATTCGTCTTCCACGTACCCAGGACTCAACTATTTCTCCACTATAGCGCGCCTTACTCTCAATGTTAGTGTAAAACTCGCGCACCAAGTCTGGGTAGTAATGGTTTGGAAGGGTGAGAATCGGAGCCCATCCTAGCTGAGCAAAAGCATCTGAGATGTTGTACATCATCTCAACTGGTGGACTGACGTGCATCTCAAACAAAAACTCCAAATTAACACGCGCCTCATGCCACTCCTGATTCCTCCGAGTGTTGAACCTCGCACTGTCAAATAATGATTTTCCCGCTCCACGGGAAGTGCCCTCACCCGGTTGACGGCTAACTGGTGGAGGAGAAGGTGAATTCTCCTCCTCAGTCACTTCCATCTCTTCATTAACCTCCCTCTCCTCACTACTAGAGGATGAAAGTACCGCTCTTCTTCCCCTTGGCATAGTACCTAAAAGAAAATGTTGCCATTAACCACATGTACTTAGACACAATTCACAATTTGGCAATGAATATCCTAAAATGATCCAAATAATCTCCAATTTGTCCCTTCAAGTGCTAATTCGTCCAATAACTAATGTAAAAGGACCAAACAAGAAGAGCCATAATTTTATGCCAAAAATTGCTCAAAATCACCAATTGAAATAAGATATGGAATAATTATAACCCAATTAGTGAAAATAGCAACAATTATGATTATAACTATTTAGAATTAACAATAATAATATGCTTTTAGCTATAATCATGTTTAGGCAAAAATTAAATCCATTAACTCACCAAATCAACCAAATTACTCACTATACACAATGCACATGCTCAAACATCATCAACTAACCATTCTTAACCATAATTAATCATCACTAATGGCTCAAAAACATCCTAACTCCATTTCCCAATTTCCTTCAAATATAGCAATTATCAATTTAAAATCACTAGTAAACCAATAATTTGCTACATTTAAACACATAAACATGCTTAAACAATGTTAACAAGCATGAATAAAATAAAAAATAGTCAAATACATCATCAAATTTTTGAAATTAAAAGATGTCAGAAAACTCAGGATAAAAAAATATGAACTTCTAAAATCAAAAGATTTGATGAAGAAACTTACCTCAATCACATAGAAGGATGTTTGGTGATGCTAAAAATGAAAAAATCCTTATGAAAAAACCTCCAATTGACCTCTAATTGAAGAAATTAGAGTTGAAGAACCCTAACCTTCAATCCTTCAAAAACTGAATTTGAGGTGTTTTTCTTGGATTTCAATCGGTTAAAAAAAATTGTATGGAGCTCAAAAGGTGTTGGGTTGATGTTTTCTAGCAAGATTATGGAACAAAATTGAAGATTTGTGAGTTGGGTAGAAGAGGAGGAAAAACGCGCCTGGAAAATGGATAAGAGAAGAAGAAGAAATGTTGGAAATCGCGTTTCTGCAACCTATATTCAGTCACAGAAAACGCGACTGAAAACGCGCCTTCAACTCTCGTTTTTTAAGTGGCGTTTTATGCACAAATCTTGCAGCAATGAAAACGCGACTATGTAGGAAAACGCGACTTTGAGTCGCGTTTCTGAAGTCGCGTTTTTGAATCTTGATCCAGGCTTGAAAACGTGATTTAGCAGAAAAACGCGATTCTATGTCGCATTTTGTAGCGCGTTTTCTTCGCGTTTTCTTTGTAAACGCGTTTTCTGCTGCGACTTTTAGCAGAATTTCAACTTTTCAAAAGTTACACCAAGTACCCCAATCACTCAAAATGCATCATAGATCATTTCTTTGCCAATTTTATCGATGTGCACACATGTAAATTGATAAAAACATGCATTTTACCCCTTTTCGACGGATCAAACACACCTTTAACGCAAATCAAGGGGTTGAGTGGCTTGATCAAGGTTCGCCTTTTTTACCTCAAATGGTCATTCTTGCTTCCAATTGCCAACCCTATAGCACAAAAACAACAAATCAACTAAAACACTTATTCAACCCACAAAATCACACCAAAATAACATAAGGTACTAAAACATTGGGTTGCCTCCCAACAAGCGCTTTTATTTATAGTCGTTGGCTCGACTATATCACCTCCTTTTTTCAAGGAGGTTTAGTTAACGAATAATCCACCATTTTTGGACGTGGTGAATCATTAAATGGTGACTTTATAGCAAAAGTCACATGATTTAATGATGTGAGAAATGAAAGTGACTTACCTATCCCAAGTGTTTCATAGATATTACCTTGAATATGCACCACTTGAGAATTCACCAAAGGAAATGCCATGAGAGTATCTTGGGCAGGAATACCTTTAAAACATGTACTTTTTATACACTCTTCAAGAGGGGTGAAAAATGAGTCATTAAAACTCACCTCTTGAGATTCAAAGTTAGTTCCAAAGATATTATTATGTGAAATGGACATTTCTTTATCGAAACACACTTGAGATTCATCATTTTCATCAAAATGCAACCCAATTTCACATACAACATTCCCACCATTCATGCTAGGATCATTTTGCAAATTATTAGAGGAAATAACTTCACACAATGCATTCAATTGCTCATGTATTTTACTAAAGTGAGAAGCTAATTCATCTATTCTTTCCTCAATCCTATCAAAACGGTCGGAAGTTGCATTTGCTAGCTTTTTTATTGCTAAATCAAATTGATTAGAAAAATTTTCTATAACTAGCTCCCAAGATACATTAGAATCATTAGCTAATGATTCACTTTCTAACTCCCAAGGTAGAGGTGCATTAGCTAACTTCTCTATTGCCAACTCCCAAGATGGTTTTGATTCATTTTGGACACTTTCAAGTTAGTAATCATAAAAATACGGATAATCACTATATGCACATTGATTTTCCCAACCATAAGCAGGAGAATTAACACTATATCGATCAAAACAAGGATTGTAATGCTCTAATTCATCATAATAATCCACATTTTGTACTTGCATACATGTATTAGTAGCATGATAACCTCCACACAAGTCACAAATCACATGATAAGAATTAAAAGCATTAACATTCCTCCCTTGCTCAATTTCATGCATAATTATATCCATTTGAACTTCTAACATCATAACATCAAATTTAGCCTTTAAACACCTTAAACCATCTTCAAAAGACATACATTCAGTAAATTCTTGATTACCTCTATTGAAAGAGCTTTGCACTTGGTAACCATCCATTGTCAATCTTCCACTTCTCAAGTATTGTCCTCCAAATTGATCTATCCTCCTTATCACCTAAAATTGCTTTTAAACAACTTAAGAGCAAGATTAGTAAGAAAAATAGGTGATAAAATGCATACACACATAAAACACTAAAATAACAGAAAATAACCTTCACACAATAACTAATAAAATGTCTAAACTAATAAAGTTGCTCTTCAAACAGATATTACCAAATCTTCCCCGACAACGGCGCCAAAAACTTGACGGGTATTTTACATACGTACAAGTTAAAAAATCGAATTACACCCGTTCACTGCAAGTATATAGGTCAACTAGTAGTTTAGGGTATATATCGGGTCGATCCCACAGGAAAGAGTGAACAATTACCGGTATTACTAAAGCTTCTCTATTATTTAGACTATCAATGAATTATAACAAATTTAACCTACTGAAATTATACAAAATAACAAATAAAAGCTCCTTAGGTTGTGGTATCCCTAACTACTCATGCAAGTGTTATATTTGGATCATTGAGTACTACATCTAGGCTAGTTATGGTGTAATTTCCTTATGCATTTGAATCCTACTTTCGTAGTGAATCAATTATACTTATAATTAATCCATACATATTCTCATGGTTATGAAATTAGCTACAAGTTCATTTCTTCAGTGAAATTACATGAAATGAATCACTAAAAACCACATAGGTGCACCTCTACTTTCGTGAGTGTACTCCCTATGTTTAGCACTTCTTGAACTAGTGTTAAATCTCAATTTTTATTACAGAAATAACAGCTTAGATAATCACAATTAATGGTACCAGATTAATCATGATTTAAAGAGCTAAAGTACTAAATAACTTGCTCAAATCATAGCAATCAAATAACCAAATAATAAACACTAACAATCATAGAAAGTTCAACCAAACCCAAGGTATAAACTTTAAAGACACATAATAAACACAAAATCCAGAACTTGTATATTAACTAAACTTGGAATCAGGTACAAAAGATAAAGATTTGGAAGGAATACAACCCTTGTCACATGAGCTTTCTTCCTTGCCTTCTTCATCCTCCATCTTCTTCTTCATCTAGCTAATAACAAGAATGGATGAACTATCTTACTCTACACTAAACTAAACTAACACTAGGAAGATGAAAAGAGCTACATTTCTGCAACTTCAAGCTTCTCCCATATGTCTTCTCTTCTACATTTGCTAGCTAGAGAGAATTTGCTATCAGAAATTCTGGCTACGTAAGGATCTCTTGACCTCTCCCAATGTCTCTGCATAAAAACTGCTCAAGAGCTCCCTTTTTCCAAGTCAAATTCCACCTTTTGATTCCCAAATCTCAACTTTGTTAGGATAGTCAATAACCAATGTTTTGACTTGAAAATAAACCACTTTTCTTGCCCTTTTGTCTTCTGAAGCATGTGCACCGAATTCCTTTGCATCTTATAGCTGGAAAGTGGTATGAACACAAGAGAAATGGCTGAGTCAAATTGCAGAATTTCGGCTACAAAACGCGCCTACACAAAACGCGACATCAACTCGCGTTTTCACTCTGGCCTTATTTCAACTGCAACTTTCTCCAGGATAAAGGCCGAACTAGATTTTGTGCAAAACACAAAAGTTGTAGCCCTTTGCGTTAGATTTCCAATGCTTCAAGAATCATTCAAATCGGAGCTTTGTAGGCTGAGATATGATGGAAATACTATCACCTGGTCAAACCTCTGTTTTAACTTCCGACCACAGAATGCAGTTTCTGTATTCCGACTTTTTGTCCATGAAAATGGTAGAATTGGATTTCGATATATGCATACGAATTGTAGACCTCTTTCTTAGCTTTAAAATGGTATAAAGATCACCTCAATCCGATAAGTGTAGCGCCAGATATGGTCGAAATACCGAAAAGTGTCAAAACTGACTTGTATTGCATTTCCTCACTTGAACGTTTTTCACTTCATTCTTCTTGTTACCACTTGAATTCATCACCAATTATCTACTTTTCACCTCATTTGACATCCATTGGTGATTGAATCATCATTCCTGCATAAAAATGAAGTTTTTACCATTAAAATCACTAAAAATGCAATATTATCCACTTTTACCAAAAAATATAATTTTACCAAAAACCTCTTTATTTTAATTATAAAACTAAATAATCAACTCAAAATTAACTAATAAAATGCACTTAAAAATACGTAAAATAAACTCTTATCAGCACCATCTAAGATGGTTCTGGTTCTGGCTCCAGAACCGCCGGTTCTGGTTCTTCAAAGAGGTAGAACCAGAACCGCACCATCTAAGATGGTTCTGGTTCCAGAACCGCCGGTTCTGCTTCTTCAAAGAGATAGAACTAGAACCGCACCATCTGGTTCTGGTTCCGGTTCTGGTTCCTTATAGTTTTGATTTCGATTCCTTGTTTTTCTGGTTCTAATTCCGTATAGTTGTATACAATTTTATTTAATTTTTATCTTTACCAATTTAAATACGAATATAACAATATATTTAAAATTTTAAATAGAATGTAAAAAATAAATACAAAATAAAGATCATATTTTAATTTTATTATTATTCAACAAAGTACGAAGTAATAAATAGATAATACAAATTTTATGAAAAATACATTACATTGTCAAATTAAAAAATACATAACACTATCAAATGGTAATCATTTTAAATGGAAAAGAAAATACTTGATTTTTTCATTGAAATTGAGATGAAATATCAAAACAAACATTAATTATTTAATCATTTTCATTGCTTGCGACGGCACTAGAATCAGTTGTATAATTGAAATCTTCTTCTTCATCTTTTTCCATTTCTTGTTGTCTATATTCTGCTCTAGTCCAATCATCCACGTATGCTTGAATTTCTAGTGATTCTGGGCTTAATCTCGATCTTGTCTCATCCAAAATACTTGCACCGGCACTAAAAGCTTGTTCCACTGCTACTGTTGATGCTGGAGTTGCTAATATTTGCTTAGCAATAAGGGAGAGGATAGGATAATTCTTTGATTTTCGCTTCCACCAGTCAAGGACTTTAAACTGTTTCGTTAAGCTACTATCATCATGCTCAAACTTGGTAGTTAGATATGATTCAAGTTCCGTATTAGTATTGAGTGAACCCTTTATTTATATTAATTTTTTTTAACAGTTCTAGAACCGGCAGTTCTGGTTCTAGTTCTATTTTTTAGAGAACCAGAACCAGAACATTTATCCAAGGTTCTACCACGGTTATGGTTCCACGGTTTTGGTTCCGGTTCTGGTCCGGTTCCAAACAGTCCGGTTTCGATCCGGTTCCCGGTTCCAAGTGGAACCATGGCCATGCCTACTTTGGAGTGTTGGCAGAACTATGCGTTTTGTTGAAAAATGAGGATTGAAGGTTCAGGAAATGGATATTTAATTTATAGGCCAAGCTAATTTGGTGATCTTTGAGGATATTTCCACACTGACCTAGTCACCGATGTGTCAAAACGTGTTCTACATTGGTCCTTGTCAAATTTTCACACGTATTAAATTAATTATAAGACGGCGCAAAATTCAAGTTCATCATAGTAGCAGCTCCGACCATGACACTGGATGACTCCAATTGCACTGTATGACTTAATACTTAGATTTCTGAGTTACTTCTATATGATTACCTGATCTTTCATGTATTTATGACTGATAAGAGTTTATTTTACGTATTTTTAAGTGCATTTTATTAGTTAATTTTGAGTTGATTATTTAGTTTTATAATTAAAATAAGGAGGTTTTTGGTAAAATTATATATTTTTGGTAAAAGTGGATAATATTGCATTTCTATTGATTTTAATGGTAAAAACTTCATTTTTATGCAGGAATGATGATTCAATCACCAAAGGATGTCAAATGAGGTAAAAAAATAGAGATTTGGTGATGAATTCAAGTGGCAACAAGAAGAATGAAGTGAAAAACGATCAAGTGAGGAAATGCAATACAAGTCAGTTTTGACACTCTTCAGTATTTTGACCATATCTGGAGCTACCCTTATCGGATTGAGGTGATCTTTATACCATTTTAAAGATAAGAAAGAGACCTACAATTCGTATGAAGACATCGAAATCCATTTCTGCCATCTTCATGGGAAAAACGTTGGAATACAGAAGCTGCATTCTGTGGTCGGAAGTTAAAACAGAGGTTTGAACAGGTGACAGTATTTCGATCATATCTTAGGCTACAAAACTCCGATTTGGATGATTCTTAAAGCATTGGAAAGCTAACTCAAAGGGCTACAACTTTTGTGTTTTGTACAAAATCTAGTTCGGCCTTTATGATAGAGAAATCGCAGATGAAGTAAGGCCAAAGTGAATACGCGAGTACACAAAACGTGACTTGTAACCGCGTTTTGTGTAGGCGCGTTTTATAGCCGAAATTCTGCAATTTGACTCAGCCAATTCTCTTGTGTTCATACCACTTTCCAGCTATAAGATGCAAGGGAATTCGGTGCACATGCTTCAGAAGACAAAAGGGCAAGAAAAGTGGCTTATTTTCAAGTCAAAAATATTGGTTTTTGACTATGCTAACAAAGTGGAGATTTGGGAATCAAAGGATAGAATTTGACTTGGAAAAATGGAGCTTTTGAGTAGTTTTTATGCAGAGATAGAGGGAGAGGTCTGAACATCCATTCGTAGCTTAGCTTCTTACAGAAAAACATAGTCTCTCTAGCTAGGTACTTGCAAGGGACAATTGAGGTTTCATCTTGTAATCATCTAAGTTCAAGACAAGGAGATTTTTGGAAGGCTTCACCATATCTTGGCTAAGACTTTCTTTACTCTTTTTGTATTTGTAAATTCATGATGATTTGCATTAATGAAGTTATGAGTGTTTCATCATTCATGAGTAGCTAATTTCCTTTATCTAGGGAGTAGATGAAGCTTATGGCCAAATGATATGAAGTGATTGTGATTTATGCTTGTTATGTCTTGTATTAACTTATCTACTTGTGTATGTTGGATTACTTGTTGTTGCTTGATCACCAATAGCAGGTTTATAGTTGTTTTTACTCATTGAGAAATGGTAAAAATAATGGAATGACATAAGTAGAGCTTGAGTAGTATATTCATGAGAATAGAAATACATTCAAGTGGATGAAATCTGCATTTCATGTGTGAATAAGAACAGATTTAGTATTTACCAAGAGATTAGGAAAAACTAATCTGTTTTAACCCATTATTATCATGAGAATGTGATTTTGGTATTTCTGGAAATGAATCCTTGGTTAAACAAGAGCAGTAACAAGTGTTGAATTAATTCATTTTAGATCTTTTGTGTTATAAGTGGAATCTACATCCCTAGATCTTAATATTTAGTGAATTCTACTCCTATTGTGAAATTGCATTTATCTATTTAAGAATTTTTGTAGTTGAATTAAAATCTGAAGTTTCTGCTTAAATTAATTGTAAGTCTAAATAATAGAGTAAATTAGTATCTAATAATTGTTTTAATTGCTCCTCGTGGGATCGACCCGATACACATCTTGTACTACAATTGCGACCTGTATACTTGCAGTCCAACGGGTGTAAAATCGGAATTAAACTTGCATTGATACAAAAATCCCGTCAATGACTATACTAAACTGCAACCATGACCATGTCACAATAGTCTTCCCTCTTCTGTAACTTTTTGAGTATCAATAAAAGTGATATTTGCATAAAATATTGGTTTAAAAACGGAATAACATATGTTTGCTTCCTTTTAAGAGCATGGATAAGACTTGTTTTAAGTGATGACTTAAATGCACCTTCCTCAATTGCACTTAATGAGTGGATATATATATGCAATCACAATAATTGCACACCTTGCATTTCGATATGTTCCATAATTAACTATACATTTCAAAAAAAGACTAACACCTAGTTATATTTTCTAAAAAATAAAGTAACACCTAGCCAAACTGAAATTTTAACATTAAAAAAATGTATATTGAATAGAAAAAATAACTGTAAGGTGTGAGACATAAGTTGGTGAAAGGACAGATTTCATTTCAATGCTGCGTCATTAGAGTCTAACTTTGACCTAAAGTTCTTCTTCTTCTTTTTTTATCCTTGGAACATGTTTAATTGATCAATATTTTCTCCTTATTCTATAATCTTGGATAATCTTTGTTTAAAACATTTTTTTTGTGAAAAACAGTTTGTTGCCTATTGGGAGGCAACCCAATATTTTAGTATTTTATTTCAATTTAGTGTGATTTTTGGGTTTAGTTAAGTATTGATATTTTGTTATGTTTGTTTTGTAGCAATGGGAAAAAGAAGCAAAAGAAGCCAATTGAGGTGAAAATGGCGAATTTCGATCATGAAACTTAATTCCTTGATTTGAGTAATTGTTGTTCTTGATTTGTTAAAGAGGGTTAGAATGCATGTTTTGATCATTTTACATATGCGCGCATTGATTATTTTGACAAAAGAATGATCTAGAATGCATTTTGAGAAATTGGGATAAAGTGTGTAATTTTTAAAAGGTAAAAATTTTCTGCAAAAAATTATAGCTCGGAAAACGTGGCATGACCTCACGTTCTCTTCCAAACGTGGCATGAGCTCACGTTCAAAATAGTCTTCATCTACTAAAATGAACTTATAGTTAATTTCATAACCATGAAAGTTGGTATGGTTTGGTTATAAGTATAGTTGATTCACTACGAGAGTAGGCTTTACAAAATACAGTTATAAATAGCAGGTATATTTGTCTGGTCTTTTACTTTTTTTGGTTCGTATAGTTCTTTCAAGAGTCTATGTATATCTGTTCGAGTAATTGTCAATCGTCTTCTTTTACATCAACTCGTTAATAAATACATCAAATCTTGAAAGAAATACCAAAAATATAACTTATTATGTAACTGGAATATCATATTTAAGCCTAAGGTTTTTTTTTTTAACCCTTCATCTCCTTTCCACACCCCTTTCCACCCCCAACTGTCAGTCTTGTGATTCAAACTTTGAACTTGACGGAGGAGGAAGCTCTTAGCCTTGGACCAACCCGGCCCAGGGGCATGAAGCCAAAAGTTCGAGTGATGACAAAACAGTAACATAAAATTATAGGCCTAGCAACAGTAATTAGGTGGCGTTGGTGTATATTTCCACACTGACTTCATCACGGACGTGTAAAAACGTGTTCCATGCTGGTGGACCATGATTTTGGTGATTAGATCCAACAAGAAAAATTAATTTATGGACCACATTTTTAGGCCTATAAATACAAGGTGTCTGGTTTGTTATTTCAATGTGCTAAACTCAGCTACCAAGTCTTCTCGAGTCACAACCAGTTACACATCTATTTTCATTCTTATTAATTAGCTAGCCGGTTCTTTTAAGGAAAAAATGGCTGCAGCCAAATCTGCGATTGGCACTGGACAGGTGAATAGCGATTGTATGCCAAGCTAGACATATATTTCTTTCTTTTTCAAGTTTCTGCATGGTTTTGGGAATCAACTCGTAAACAACTTGTATAGAAACGTTTGAAAAAGTGTAAGGAGTTGCAAATTAAAGCAATTTCAACATTCTTGAATTGTCTTAAGCAATATTTTATATTTATAGCTGTCTACATGCATATGTCAGGAGGCGATCTCTTGCATTGTTTCATTTCCGAGTGATATAGTTTCTTTTTAATTGGTTGGATTTAGTTTTCTGGTTGTTTGTTTATTTGAAAGGATTCTAATTGATATTGGGAACACAATTTTTTTGCTTTTTCTTACTGGAAAATATGTTTGGGATTTACAGACCGACATCAGTTCACTGGAACCAGTGAAGCCGGCTGACCCTCACGTGATCCAGATCGGAAAATTTGTAGAGCAACAACATCACCACGGCAAGCTGCTTTCTGTCGCCGTGGTTGGCGGATTCACGTGGAGCGGTGATGGAGGCAATTACTACGCACTTATCATTGAAAATCAGGATAGTGACGGTGCCACATGTCTGCATAAGCATAAAGTACTTGTTCTTGAGACCCCGAGTGAAACAAAACTCATATGGCACAAGAAATAATCAAGCACTACTGTTGATCAGCTGAGGATCAACGACTTTAAGTACTTAAATTATCTAGTGTCTTTGGTGTGGTTTTTCAGTTCATGCATGGATGATGTACTGCTGGCATGCATACATCTCCTCCTGTTGTACTACTATGTGAGGTGCACTCGTACCAACAAAAATGCACCATTAAATAAAAAAAGGCGTATGTGTTTGAGTTTGTATCCTTGAACTAGTATGTCAAAGGTGTATTTATATGAACAAAAATGCACCATTAAATAATAAAAACAGCTGTCTGTGTTTGAGTTTGTATTTGCACATTTTATTTCTCTATTACTTGCAAGCAATTTCCAATCCTTGAGTTTTGTATGTCAATTAGGTACTATATTCATGACTAGTTATGAAGTCTGATGACTAGTTAAGTCTTATGATAAGTGCATATTTTATATAATTTTCAGCGAGTTTTATTAGTTAGTTTTGGTGTGTTTTATTTACTTTTATAGCTAATTAACTAAGTTTCTAGTGAGAATATGCATTTTGTGGTTTAACCGGTAAAAATTGCATTTCTATGAATTTTAATGGTAAAAACTTCATGTTTTGTAGATTTTAATAATTCAAACATCAAATGGCATGAATTGAGAAAATAATTGGATGATTGATGATGATTTGAAGTGATTTTAAAGAAGACATGAAGTGCAAAATACTCAAAGGATGAAATGCAAGTTTTCTAGCTTTGAAACCTTTTAGTATTTCAGCTATATGTTGAGCTAAAAATATCGGATGAAGGTGATTCTTGAACTATTTTGAATCTAAGAGGTAGATCAACATTTGAAATGAAGACATAAAAATCCAGTTTAGTCATATTTCCGGTCAAAAAGTCGAAATACAGAAATGCAATTTCATTTTCAAAAGTTGAAACAAAGTTTCTGACTAGTTGAGGGTATTTTGGTCATTTATTGATCCACAGAGCTCCAAATTGGATGATTCTTACTGCATTGGAGAGCTAACTCAAAGGGCTATAAGTTTCATGTTTCACACAAGAGTTAGTTCAACCTCTATCATCAAGAAAATATCAGTTGACGTTAGATCAAAAACAGAGCAAGGATGAAATCTATCCAGAATTGAGCAAACCTACAAAAAGCAATGCGTGGGATACAATACTCGACCTAAGGTCGGGTATTCATCATTTTCAGCTGCAACTTGTTCCTTATTCACACAACTTTCCAACTCAATTCCAGCAAGGAATTTTGACTATATCTGACCAAGAAGAGTGTAGAAACTTGGAGAACAACTCTTGGTGAGTTCAAAAGCCAATTTTGCTAATGAAGAAAGAACTCAACTTGAGCTTAAATTCTCTATAAATAGTAGCCTTTGGAGACCATTTTAAAAATTTTGGAAGGCTAGAAAAACTCCACAAAAATGTAGTCTTCACTAGAATTTCCTTAGTTCATTAGCTAGGTTAGTATAGTATAGCATAGTTTAGGTAGTTATGTGTGTTATCCACTCTTGTATATTAATTAGATTAGGATGAAAATGGAGATGAAGAAGTAGGGGTTGAAACTCATGTGGTGAGGGTTATCTCTTCTCCAACTCTTTATCTGTTGTATCGAATTCTTAAGTATGGTTAATATGCAAGTTTTGGATTTATGTTTCAATATGTGCGTCTAAAGTTTATGCCTAGAGTTGTGGATGAACTTTCTACATCTTGTTAGTAATATTTACTTGGTTATTTGATGATATTATTTTGAGTAAGTTATTTATAATTTTTTATTTTCTAATCATGATTAACTGTTGATTAATTGTGATAATGTTAAGGTGTTAAGTTTGCAATGAAAATTGAAATTTAGCACTAGTTCAAGGAAGTAATAAACCTAGGAAGTTCACTCACGGGAGTAGAGGTGCACCTTTGCAGCTTTAGTGACTTGTTTCATAGAATTTCATAAAAGAAATGAACTTGTAGTTAATTCATAACCATGAGAGTAGTTATGGCTTAGTTACAAGTATAGTTGATTTACTACGAGAGTAGGTTTCACATACATGAGGAAATTACGCCATAACTAGTCAAGATAATAGCATTCACTTAACCGGTAACTTCACTTGCAAGAATAGTAAGGAATTCCATATCTTTAGGAGTTTTCTATTGTATTTTTGTTACTTTTATAGTGTAGATTTAATTTCTTGCACTAGTGATAGTCTAAATAATAAAAAAGTTCGAAAACCACCGGTAATTGAAACTCTTCCCTGTGGGTTTGACCTTTAATACCCTATACTCTCTCTCAACTCACATACTAGCGAAAAATCGCATGTAAGGTATTTAGAATGTTATAAATATAAAATTTGACTGTGGATAAGCTAATTGTTATATGTATATCCTGTGCTCGTCAAGTTTTTAGCGCCGTTATTGGGGAAGATTTGGTCAATATCGGTGCTAAAAACAACCTTATTAATTTAGACATTTTTTCTTGCTTTTCTTGTTTTTGTCGTGTTTAGTGTCCTTTTGTTATGTTTAGTGTCTTGTTGAGTCTTTTATTTTGTGTTTAGTATTTTATTTTTATATGTGTCGAGTCATCTATTCTTTTTTACTGAACTTGTTTTTAAGTTACTTTTAAAGCATGTTTAGGGATTCAAGAAGAGTAGGAAACATGAGCGAACAATGTGTGAGAAATGGAAGATCGACAATAGATGGTTATTACATCCAAAACTCCATGGATAGAGGTAATCAAGAAATTACCTCTTGTTCATGGTTTAACCAGTCAAACCGGTCAATCTGGCTCGATTTAAAAACAATGCACGATGGCATTCTTTTATGTCTCTGGTAAGATGTCAAAATCCTTTAATTTTGGCTTGAGAAAAATTAATGTTGTTACTGCTTGTTTACGCAAAAGCCAAATCAAGTCACAATACACCGGGAAGACAGAATTTTATCCCGTCTCAGAATATGCCATTTATTAATGCCAAAGTAAATTTATAAGGAAGAAACCAACAAATACATAGTTCTATAGATTAAACATTGGTTTCCCAAACTATAAATAGAATGCTAATGGATTGATTCATAAAACAATCACTTTCTAGTTCAACGTGTCAATGATGAAAGGCGCATTAGTCATATTTCTTACCCTCATAAGCCAAGTTTCATTTATAAAATGTTACGAGGGAGAAAATACGAGACCCTTCGAAAATTCCTCCTCCCTGAGAGCTTAAACAGATCAAACAATTACATAACTGATGAGGATTCAGCTCATCAGTATTCGCCAGTTTATATTGGTCCTCAAGAGGGGTTTAAAGCAGCCAACAAAATCATCGCATTGCCAGGGGAACCAAAAGGAGTAAAGTTTGATCAATATTCAGGGTATGTCACTGTTGATCCTACGGTTGGTCGAGCTCTCTTTTACTATTTTTCCGAGTCCGAAAATCCTGCCCGCTCACTCGCTATGTTCTCATCATTCTTGGAAGGAAAGCTTCCATCATCAAGCTAGGACAAGATGAAAGGGCCAAAGAGGAAAGGAGTTTGATTAGTGCCATGGAGCAAATTGTTCATGATTGTTCAGCTCATTGGGTTTGTTGTTTCACTCATGGTTCAACTTTGTTAAACCAAAATAGGTCTCTGCACGTTGCTTCAAGTTTATAATTATGGAGGGCCTCTGTAAGTTTTATGTTTTAATAAAGAACTCTGAATTGTCTTAAGATCAATTTGTGGCTTGGTCACCATACAACTATCCTTGACTTGGAAGTTAACCATAAATTAATTTAATTCATACCCCAAGTCTGCGCTTAATTCAGAAGCATAGATGTACGTGAAAGCAAATATTGGGTGGACCACAGGAGAAACTGTGAATTTCCAATTGGAAGATTGAAGTCATTGGCACATTAAATTTCTCATTAGAAATTTCAAAGTTGATGGATATAATTTCTCTAGGTTTAACTGTTTAAGTACTCATTCTTCTTTTTCTAATACTAGGTATGGCCAAGCTCATAAATATGCCAAATAGAAATTTCTATACGACCTCTTAAATAAAGTTTGGATTTTTCTTTGGTAAGTCACATTCATCTCTACCATATTCCAACTTAATTTCAACGAGAATATGTACAAGAAATCATATTTAATTCATCATCATTGAAAGTAACACATCAATGTGCGAACCATTTATTCCCAAACTAAGTAATTGTCTTTCTTTATAGCTACCTACTAAGCATACTTGTGATGTTAGTCATGTTTCTCTAATCTAAATTATTTGGCTTTGGCTATTGCTTTTCTCAATCTTTCACTAAAATTGACAATCAACTGGACTAAATATTCTATAATAGTGTTTTATATGTCTTCGTGAGGGAGAATTTTGATAGTAATAAAACACTTGAAATAGTTAAACTAAGAAGCTGTCTTTCTTTATAAATGCTTGGTACTTACTAAGCATACTGGTGATGTTAGTTATGTTTCTCTATTCTAAATTATTTGGCTATTGTTTTTCTGAATTTTTCACTAAAAATGACACTTAACAGGGCTCACATAGTATGATAGTGTCTTTTGTCTTCTTGGGGAGAAGTTTGATAGTAATACAACACTTCAAATAATCAACTTTTTAATTTTATTAATCTAAGAAAAAAGAATTTAGTGAGTAGTTGCTACTAAAGTGATATATACAACATGCAATGTCACCTGCTCCTGTACTAGCCTTCAAAAAAAGAGAAAGAGCCTTTAATATGCTTGGAGATGGCATCGGTTCATGTGTCAACTTGCTAAAATAACTAAATCAACTCAATTCTGAAGTTGACAGTGAGAGGAGATCTTAGTCACTGGACCAACCCGGCCTAGTGGTATGAAGTCAAAGGTTTGAATGATGATAAAACAATAACAGAAAAATATAGGCCTAGCTATACCAAGTTTTCGACAATAACCAGTTACAAATATCTATTTTCATCCTTATTAATTAGCAAGCTAGCTCTTTAAGGAAAAAATGGCTGCAGCCAAATCTGCTATTGGCACAGGAAAGGTAAATAACGTTTGGAAGAGTATAAGGAGTTGCAAATTACAGTAACAATAACATTCTTGAATTTTCTTAAGCAATATTTTATGTTTTCTAGTTGTCTACACACATTAATTGGTCTCATGAATTGTCTATTAAGCTTCTTCTGAGTGATACAGTTTGTTATTAATTGGTCGGATTTAGTTTTCTTATAAGCAGTTTGTTTATTTGAAAGGATTCTGATTGATTTTGGGAACTCAATTGTTTGGGTTTCACAGAACGACATCAGTTCACTAGAACCAGTGAAGCCAGCTGACCCTCACGTGATCCAGATCGGACAACATGTAGTGGAACAATGTCACCACGGCCAGCTACTTTTCGTCGCCGTGGTTGGCGTATTCACCTGGAGCGGTGATGGAGGTTATTACTACGCACTTATCATTGAAAATCAGGATAGCGACGGTGCCACATATCTCCACAAAGCACTTGTTCTTGAGACCCCAAGTGAAACGAAACTCATCTGGCACAAGAAATAAGCAAGCACTGCTGTTGATCAACTGAGGATCAACGACATTAAGTACTCTAATTATATAGTGTCTTTGGTGTGGTTTTCAGTTTCTGCATGGATGATGTACTGCTGGCATGAATACATCTCCCTGCTATTGTACTAGTATGTAAGGTGCAGTTCTACCAACAAAAATGCACCGTTAAATAAAAAAAATCCGTCGGTGTTTGAGTTTGTGTCATTGTACTAGTATGTCAGGTGCACTTATACGAACAAAAATGCACCATTAAATAAATAAAAACAGCCGTCTGTGTTTGAATTTATATCAATGTATTTTGTTTCTCTGTTACTTGCAAGCAGGTTCCAATCACTAAGTTTTATATGTCAACTAGATACTATATTCATGACTTGTTATAAAAGCTTACTAGTTAAATATTACTTAAAATGAATCCAAACCTTAAAAGGAAATGAAAGATTAACTGATATATTGAGAGAAAAACATATAACTCAAAAACTAGAGTTCAAATATGAGATTTTCTGCTTTCTACAACCATTCTTTTGGTCATCTCTAAACAATGTGTATCTTACCATGTGCTAAATAGGTTTAGAATGCATAGGTATGAGCAAAGAACGATATGCTCTCGTTAAAATGTGACAACAAAATTAATAGATCTACATACTTATCCCCATTTTTTGTTTGAAATTCAATGAATTAGAGATCATGAAATTCAACACAAAATCATTCAAGCAATCAAGAAGAAAATAACATCTTACGGTTAATATTAAGGAAAAAAAAATAGACTTTCCTCCCCCTTCAGTTTTAGAACTATGTTTAGTTTTCCTTTTAGTCCAAAACTCTCTCTTGATTTCACTGTAGCTAAATGCTTAGGCACTTGACATATGGTAAGATACACACATATTTATATGTACGTACACACACACACACACACCCACACACACAGATATATATATATATACATAACACATATACACACACACACATATGCACACTAATAACAGAGAAGGTGTTTTCCACGTGAATATGATGCGTTTCGATTTTCCTTTTCTTCTAAAAAATTTAAAAAAAATCAATGAAATTGAGATAAAATTAATGTGATATTAAACGTTTATATTTTTTATATTTTTTGAAACTTGATTTATCCTAACCAACACAAATGCGCAAGAAGCAAAGTATCCTTTATCCCAAGAGCACTTTTGTTTTGTAATAATATCAATATTTTCGTCTTTTGGTTGAATTTGAATGACTTGAATGTTGTTCTCTTTTATGCCATTTGGGTTAAAGTTTTTATCTTCCTAAATAATTTATTGTTCCCCTTTACGTCATTCTATGAATTTTTTATTAGTTTTAGTGAGTTTTTCCTTTATTATTTCTATTAATGGTGGAATGTAAAATGATTGAAAGTGCTATTGTAATTATAAAATAAATTTAATGCATTTAAGGTAATGACTAGTGTTATCGCTGTATACCAATTTGAATAGATGTACCTTTGGAGTAAGCATGGCCACGGTTCCAGAACCGCCGGTTCTGGTTTTTTAAAGAGGTAGAACCAGAACCGCACCATCTAAGATGGTTCTGGTTCTGGTTCCACAACCGCCGATTCTGGTTCTTCTGGTTCTTCAAAGAGGTAGAAAGATGGTTCTGGTTCTGGTTCTAGAATCGCCAGTTGTGGTTCTTCAAAGAGATAGAACCAGAACCGCACTATCTGGTTCTGGTTCCGGTTCCGATTTTGGTTCTGGTTCTGGTTCCTTATAGTTTTGATTTCGATTCCTTGTGGTTCTGGTTCTGATTCTGTATAGTTGTATACAATTTTATTTAATTTTTTATCCTTACCAATTTTAATACGAATATAACAATATATTTAAAATTTTAAATAGAATGTAAAAAATAAATACAAAATAAAGATCATATTTTAATTTTATTATTATTCAACAAAGTACGAAGTAATAAATGGATAATACAAATTTTATGAAAAATACGTTACATTGTCAAATTAAAAAATACATAACACTATCAAATGGTAATCATTTTAAATGGAAAAGAAAATACTTGATTTTTTCATTGAAATTGAGATGAAATATCAAAACAAACATTAATTATTTAATCATCTTCATTGCTTGCGACGGCACTAGAATCAGTTGTATAATTGAAATCTTCTTCTTCATCTTTTTCCATTTCTTCTTGTCTATATTTTGCTCTAGTCCAATCATCCACGTATGCTTGAATTTCTAGTGATTCTGGGCTTAATCTCGATCTTGTCTCATCCAAAATGCTTGCACCGGCACTAAAAGCTTGTTCCACTGCTACTGTTGATGCTGGAGTTGCTAATATTTGCTTAGCAATAAGGGAGAGGATAGGATAATTCTCTGATTTTCGCTTCCACCAGTCAAGGACTTTAAACTGTTTTGTTAAGCTACTATTATCATGCTCAAACTTGGTAGTTAGATATGATTCAAGTTCCGTATTAGTATTAAGTGAACCATTTATTTATATTAATTTTTTTTAACAGTTCTGGAACCGGCGGTTTTGGTTCTGGTTCTATTTTTTAGAGAACCAGAACCAGAACGTTTATCCAAGGTTCTACCACGGTTATGGTTCCACGGTTTTGGTTCCGATTCTGGTCCGGTTCCAAACGGTCCGATTTCGGTCCGATTCCCGGTTCCAAGTGGAACCATGGCCATGCCTACTTTGGAGTGTTGGCAGAACTATACGTTTTGTTGAAAAATGAGGATTGAAGGTTCAGGAAATGGATATTTAATTTATAGGCCTCGCTAATTTGGTGATCTTTGAGGATATTTCCATACTGATCTAGACAACGATGTGTGAAAACGTGTTCCACATTGGTCCTTGTCAAATTTTCACACGTATTAAATTAATTATAAGCATTGTTTTCAAGAGCGGATCGGACTGGCTGGTTTGACCGGTTGGACCGCGAACCGGTCTTGGCTTCGGTCCGGTTCATGCTTTGGGTTGATTATACTTAAAAATCGGATTGAACCGTGCGAACTGGATTGAACTGTTGAATCGGCGATTTTTTTTGTTTTTGTCTATTAAATTGAAATTTTTTTAAAAAAGAATATGTTTTCCTTAACCCTAAAATCTAATTATTAAATGCTACATTCACTCACTTTCTTCTCATTTTTTGTCTCTTATCAAGTTTGTATTTTTATTTTCTGTTTTCTTGACTTTCTCCAAACTTAAAACTTCTTTTTTTTTTTAAGTTGCAATATCTAAATATCAAAAACTTGAATTAAAATTTAAACTCACAATGTCTAATTCTCATAGACGTGAATTTTGTGTAATTTCAAAATATTGTGGTATTTTTTAGTTCGATTTAATATTACTTTTGGTAAATTCAATTAAGATTAAGATGAAATTTATTTATTTCAACTTATAATTTTAAAAATTTATTTGTGAAAATCCAACTTCTTTGAAAATATTAAAATTTTCATCATGTAAAGCCTTAAATTAGTCCAATTATTTTGTGCATATATATTTATATAAATTATTTTTAAAAAAATTCATTGAACCAGGATTGAACCGGTCCGACCGGTGCATTAATTGAAGTGGTGCATTAATTGGCCCTTTTCAACAAGTGGAAGAATTCGAACACTTCAAGTTGGAACAAATTGGCCCTTTTTAAATAAACTTGCAAAAATTTGAAGAATTATTTTGGGCCATAGTGAAATATTGGAAAAGATTTTGATAAAAATTTGACAGAGTTTCCCATTATAACTGGACGAAACTCCCTGCCAACAAACCAATTTTTCAAGAAAAAGTTCAACATGGCAATATTTCCAAGCACAATTCCAACATTTCTAATGCGTTTAAATCCACAAAATATCATTGAATGGCATAAAATAGCAAGCCAATTATTCCCCTTCCCCACACTTAAATTCCACATTGTCCTCAATGTGAGAAAGGAAAATTAACGAAAGTAAGGGTCTGTTTGGTTCGACAGAAAATATTTTCCCTAGTGAAAATATTTTCAATCGAAGTCATTTTCCTGAAAAATCACTTCCTTCTCCATAATTTTCCGGTGTTTGGTTATTTAGTGAAAATATTTTCCAAATTCCTTTTTTCATAATTTTTCGGTGTTTGGTTTGTCAGTGAAAATATTTTTTGACTTCCTTTTTTAATGTTTGTTGATATGTTGCAAATGTTTTTCTATTCTCAAAACATTCATCTTGTTTTTTAGCTTCTATCCATTATAATCATATTATCATTTTTATAAAATATTTATTCAAATTACACCATGAATTCTTAAATGGAATTATTAATGACACTAATGAATTGGTTTTTGATCTTCCTTTTAAAAAAAAATCATTAAGGGGGTGAAGTGGATTCACTACAATTCATTGTGTAAGAAAATGGACGATTTTGATTGGACATGGGAAAAGGACGCTTGCTTGTCCTATTCATACCGCTAGAAAGTAACCATCGAGACCCAGATTGTAGCTGTCTAGTATCAATTAACATGCCCCTACCATTTGGCTCAACATTAAACTGTTTTGCTATTGACACTGATAAGCAGACACTTTGTTAACTCGTCTGAGCATCAAGCAACCATACTAGCAGTCAAGATGCTACGGTATTGAGTTCACAACACAGAAAGGCAAGGATCATAGCGTACAATACTGCAGCAAGTATCAATCAGTTTTATATGTAGATCACAACATGAAGACCTATAAGAAGGATATAGAATGGGTAGAAAAGCTCTGTTCTGTTCACTATGTGACGAGGTAGCCAAATTAACCGGGATTGTGTAAGGAAAAGAGAATTGGGACGTTATAAACCAGCAAAGAGGAAGAAAGGGCCAAAAACTATGTATTAGAAAGGAGCCTTTCTGCAGTTTCAAGCACAATGAAATACCATAAACAACCAGAAGGCGTTAGCTAATATGGACAAGAACTAACAAGGCAGCAATAGTTCCAACCACCAAACATATATTTACAACAATCATGTATACAGGATTTGTTTTTGCAAATATAAGCAAGGTTGTGCTTTGAATTCCCAAAGCAAAGGTTACAAATCTGTGGAGCCTTTTCTGGAAAGGGCAAGACTTGCTTGGGCAAGCTGACTGAAGCATGAGAACTACCAAGATGTAGGTGCACTGACACCCTCCCTGAAGATGATGTTTGCCACTTGGGGTGGGGTGGAAGCCAGCCCGTGTTGCCAGCAGTGTGGCCTTCCAAAGATTGAGCTTCACCTGGTATGACATTAGTCCGTCCCTTCCTTATCTTTGACCTGCTAATCTTTTTGCCAACAAAAAGGCCCAGCTTCATAGCAGTAAATAGACCCAAAGCAATCAGAAGTGGCCGGACTGCCCAGTGAAAATCCTCAGGGTGCTGATACTTTTTCACCACTCCAGGAGAAGTACTAAAAGAAACACACTGAACTTCAGAAGGATCAGCTAAAAAGCTGCTATTTTCATTACCAAATGTCAACCTACCAGGAAACCTAACAACAAGGCACCCATTTGGTAAGACTTGACAAATTCTCCCAGTTGCCCACTCGCCACCTCTTTTTCGGGGCCATTCAAATCGAGGATTAAATGTATCAGACTTCAGCCTAACAAATTGCCCAACACAGTAAGTTTCTGCCATCTGGAGCTCTGAATATCTTCCCTTCCAAAGTGTCTCCATTCCTATAAATCCAGCAGCTACACTTCCATCACGGTTGATTAGATGAAGGATACCTACTGGTGAATGTTTCTTTCCTTCAGCCTTCAATCGCACCCAATCTCCAGCAGCAAATCCATAACTAACACGTTCTAGTGGGCATCTGCTGACGAGTCTTCAATCGATGGTCTTCAATCGTTGAGAATGGGCGTCTGCCGTGGTGGAAGAATGCCTTTAGCCCGTGCTTTCAAGAAAGGAAAATAACTTCAGAGTAACAGGTAAGGAAGTTATTTTCCTTCCCTCGGCGTAAGTTATTTTCCATCAGAAATCATTTTCCCAAATTAAATTGTGTCCAAACAGTGAAAAATTAGGAAAACATTTTCGGGAAAATATTTTCCATCCAACCAAACAGACCCTAAGAGAAAGTAGTACTTCCCTATTGAACTTACGCAATCCAAATCCATGGTCATGCGATGACTTTCCAACCTTATTTGCAAAGAAAGGAGAATTCAATTAATGCACCACTTCAAATGACAAAATCAAAATAAAACAATTGAGTAAAGCTTGCAACGATCAAGAAGTAAACATGCAAATCAAGGAAAAAGGGGAAAGTGATCAAGCATGTGGAACCATACAAGCATATGCATTAGTATCCAAGGCAAAAGGAAGCTAATTTCACAAATAAGCCCATCATCATGAACAAAGTAAGTTCCATTTATACATTTTGTCATCAATGATCAAGTTCTCTCAAGTACAAAAATAATCTCAAAATGGAGGCAAACTGTGTGGAGTTGAAGGAGGAAGAGAGGGAAGAATGAGCAAAAGTGAATCGAACCTTCGTTTTTGAATTATTTTTGAATGGATTCGAGGTCCGATCGTGATGATTGAATTCAGATCAAAAAGCTCGAACTATTTTCTGATTGCAGAAGTAGAGACAGATCCGAGCTCGGATCCATTGAATATGCACTTATTGCACAATTTTCTGCAATAATGTAGTTAGAGTAGTGTACTAGTATGTAAGGTGCAGTTCTAACAATAAAAATGCACCGTTTAATAAAAAATCCGCTGTGTGTTTGAGTTTGTGTCATTGTACTAGTATGTCAAAGATGCACTTATACGAACGAAAATACACCATTAAATAAATAAAAACAGCCGTCTGTGTTTTTCTCGATTGCTTGGAAGCAGGTTCCAATCACTGAGTTTTGTATGTCAATTAGGTGCTATATTCATGACTAGTTATAAAATCTTATTAGTTAAGTATTACTTAAAATGAATCCAAATCTGGAAAGGAAATGAAAGATGAGTTGATAAATTGAGAGAAAGGCATGTAACTGAGTTCAAAGATGAGAGTTTCTGCTTTCTACAACCATTCATTTGGACATCTCTAAACAACGTGTATCCTACCCTGTGTCAAATAAGTTTAAAATGCATAGATATGAGCAAAGAATCATCTGCTCTTTAAAATGTGACAACAAAACTAATAGATCTACATGCTGTTGGATATTAATACTTATCCCCATATTTTGTTTAACATTCAATGAATTAGAGATTGTGAAATTCAACAGAAAATCATTCAAGAAATTAAGAAGAAAATAACATCTTATGGTTAATATTAAGGAAAAAAAGACTTTCCTCCCTTTTCAGTTTTAAAACTATGCTTTTTTTTCCTTTTGGTCCAGCACTCTCTCTTGATTCACTGTAGCTAAATGCTTTAGGCACTTGACATATAGTAGGATACACACACATTTACGTACATACATACATGCACACAATATATATATATATATATATATATGTATAACAAATATATACACACACAAACACATACTGGTAACAGAGTAGGTGCCTTCCACATGAATATGACGCTTTTCGATTTTCCTTTTCTTCTCAAGAATTTTAAAAAGCTAATGAAATTGAGATAAAAACAAAGTGATATTAAACATTTATATTTTTATATTTTTTGAAACTTTATTTATCCTAACCAACACAAATGTGAAAGTAACAAATTATCCTTTATCACAAAAGTACTTTTGTTTCGTAACAAATTATCCTTTTGTTTCGTCTTTTGGTTGAATTTGGATGACTTGAATGTTGTTCTCTTTTATGCCACTTGAACTAAAATTTTTATCTTCCTGAATAATTTATTGTTCCCCTTTGCATCATTCTATGAATTTTTTATTAGTTTTAGTGAGTTTTTTCCTTTATTATTTCTATTAATGGTGGAATGTAAAATGCTCCATAGTGCTATTGCAATTATTAACAAAAATTTTAATGCATTTAAGGTGACAGGTGTTATAGCTATATACCAATATGAATAGCTGTAGCTTTGTAGTGTTGGTAGAACTGTACGTTTTGTTTAAAAACGGGGATTGAAGATTGAGTATATGAATATTTAATTTATAGGCCAAGCTAATTAATATTTAATTTGAGGATTGACCCACTACAAGAAATTTGACCTTTTGTGACAACATTCTCTGCGACAAGAGAGAAAGTTGTCACAATTGAAAACTTTAGTGACGACTTTTAATATCGTCATACTTGATCGTGGGTTCACCCGTCAACAGTGACAACACAAGATAAGTCGTCACAATATGGATGACGCGCAACTATCTAGTGTGGCGGGAGATCACCGTTGTGACGACTAGAAAATATGTTGTCACTGAAACTCGTCCTACAGTGACAACTTAAAATATCATCACAATATGGTTGTCAGTGCTAAATGAGTGACAACAACTAGTCGTCACTGTCCAAATCATTTATTCCCATCTCACTTTCGCTAATTCTACTATGTCACCCTAATATTTTCAATATGGCCCATATGTTGTAAATAAGTTTTATTAATTCTACCATGCCACCCTAACTTTTACATTTTGACCCCATATACCACCTTAATTTTTTTAATATGGCCCATGTGTTGTAAATAAATTTTATTAATTTTGCTATGACACCCTAACTTTTACATTTTAACCCCATATACCATCTTAATTTTTTGAATATGGCCCATGTGTTGTAAATAAATTTTATTAATTCAACTATGACACCCTAACTTTTACATTTTGACCCCATATACCACCTTAATTTTTTCAATATGACCCATGTGTTGTATGACACCCTAACTTTTATATTTTATTAATTTTTCTATATGGCCCATACGCTGCAAGTAAATTTAATTAATTATATTATGACACTCGAACTTTTACATTTTAGCCCCGTATTTGGTAAACTAATCTCATTAACTCTAACATGACACCTTATCTTTTGCAATTTAGTCTCGTATGTGATAAAGAAAATTTTTATTAATTTTATTATGCCACCCTATGCTTTTACACTTTAAGTTGTGTTTATCATTAGCAAAATGAGGTATATATTGTAAAAAACAATGTTTACCTATTTTTCAATTATTCCAAACATAACTAATACCTTGTTATAAAGTTAAAAAATATCTTGAATTCTTTATTTAGTTCTCTAGACAAATGGGAAATTACTGATTAACATAGTGTGAAAATAATGGAACAGAATATTAAAATTTAATATGAAATTAAGTAAAAATCTTGACAATTCCATAACTGGAGTTTGTTATGTATTACAATTTACAATAATCAAATTGTTTATGGTTTATGAATCAGTACATGTATCAAATAGATTTAGTGTTTCATGCATGTATTAGTAAACCATTTTGGTTATTTGATCAACTAGTTTATTATTAACTAGTAAACCAATTGGATGACTGGAGTTTATTATTAATTACAATAGTCACATTGTTTATGGTTTATGAATCGATACTTGTACCAAAAACATTTAGTGTGTCATGCATGTATTAGCAAACTATTTTGGTTATTTGATCAACTAAATAGTATTGTTAGGTCTTGTCAAACCATAATTCGTACATAATTCATAAAATTATTAAAATAATACCAAAAATATTTACATCAAAAGATTTTTTTTGAATCATAAACATATTTTTAATAAGCTTTTTAGTTTTTGGACATTAATTTTTTGTAGATATAAAAAAAACCTGTGTTAGTAAACAACATTATCAAAAAACACTAAATTTTCATATTCTAAAGTTTTAATGCAACAAATAAAGTTTTAATACAACTTATGAGCTAAAAACTCAAAATAATAAACAACTTTAATTACACAAAGATAGAGAAAAGAAAAAGAGATATACTAGAGAAGGAGTTGTTTTTGTAAAGAAAGGTCCAAATAGTTAGTACAAAAGTCACTTGAAAGCGTTATTTTTTGGCTGAAGCTAAAATGGAAGGGGGAAGCTCAAAATTGGAGTAGAGGCGGGGGAAGCTGAAATTTGGTGTACAGGCGGGGGAAACTAAAAATTGAACAAAATTGAACGAGTAGAGACGGGTTAACAAAAGAAGCAGAAACGACGTCATTTTAGCGAGAGTTAAACAAAAACACTCATAACACTTAGCTAGTTTGGGAGTTCAGATTTCAAAGGAATAGAAAAGAAAGGAAGGGAAAGGTGGACTTTTCTACGTTTGGGACATATAAGTCGGACGGAAAAGAAAAGAAACGAACGGATCTTGAAGAGAAGCCAAGCGTTGCTACAGTGCAAAATTTTTTCTGACCAAAACGGGCGGAAAGCGAAGGAAAACTGATGAAAGCTTACCAAATTTTTTTTTAGGGTTAATCACATTTTATCCCCTTAAAAAATATCTCATTTCTCAATTTACCCACTAACATTTAATTTTGCTCACTTAACCCCCTTTAGGACAAAATTGTCCTTGCATTATTTTGACTTTTCATTTACCTTGTTTTCCTTTCTTTTATTTCTTTTTCTCTTTCTTCTTTATTTAATTCTTCCTCTTTCCCACAAAAATCTTCACCTTAATGATTGAAATTAAAAAAGAGGAATTGCAGAGATCTATCTTCTCCTTAAATGATTAAAAAAATATTCAAATCACTTTCCTAAAATACAATTTTTTTAGCCTTTCAATTCTTTTAATTTGGGTTTTCCTCTTTCCTTTCTAGTTTCTCATTTTATTCCCAAGAAAATATCTTAAGATGAAATTGTGACCTGATTAATAATCATTAATTGAAATTTGTGACACGTGGCATCATACAAAAAATCAAAATTAGTTTTTGATGCCTTTTAAACCTTCACCCGGCCCAGAAATATGCAATTATAAACTCAAAAAAAAAATCGTTGAAATGGAATTTTATTGGGAAGGATGAAAGAGAGAAGAAAGAGAAAAAGAAATAAAAGAAAGGAAAATAATTTCATCTTATGATATTTTCTTGAAAATAAAATGAGAAACTAGAAAGGAAAGAGGAAAACCCAAAATTAAAAGAATTGAAAGGCTAAAAAAATTGTATTTTAGGAAAGTGATTTGAATATTTTTTTTAATCATTTAAGGAGAAAATAGATATCTGCAATTCCTCTTTTTTAATTTCAATCATTAAGGTGAAGATTTTTATGGAAAAGAGGAAGAATTAAAAGAAGAAAGAGAAAAAGAAATAAAAGAAAAGGAAGACAAGGTAAATCAAAAGTCAAACTAATGCAAGGGCAATTTTGTCCTAAAGGGGATTAAGTGAGCAAAATTAAAGGTTAGGGGGTAAACTGAAAAATGGGATATTCTTTAAGGGGAAAATGTGATTAATCCTATTTTTTTTTATCCTTTCTTGTCTCTCATAAGTTATCCTTTCTGTTCTTTTCTTTTCTATCCTCAACTCACAAACTAGCTTCTAGAAAAATTTCGGACATCATTTTAGCAAGACATTCATCGCGACATCTCCAAGAACTCTCGCCAACCCTACGCTGTCTCTAGGTCCGCCGGCCACCAGACCTCCGCCGAGTCTTGGGGTGCTGGTCTCGCTGTTTCCCGTATCTCTCGTGTTCCTGGCGGTGGCACTCACCGTGCTGGCCAGGGTGTCTATGGCAACATGTGCTGCGGCGGCCGCATGTTTGCTCCGACCAAGATCTGGCACCATTGGCACCGCAGGTCCCAGTTAACAAGAAATGGTATGCCGTGGTTTCTGCCATCGCCGCCTCTGCAGTGCCTTCCCTTGTCATGGCCCGCAGCCACCGGATCGAGTCTGTCCTGCAAATCCCCTGTGTGATCTCCGATTCTGCTGAGGCCATGGAGAAAACCTCCAATGCTATCAGTCTTCTCAAGAAAATTGGGGCTTGCCTTGATGCTAAGAAGGCTAAGGACAGCCAGGGTTGTCTGATTTTGCGGAGGAGCCGAAGAGGGCTGCTTCTGCGGTGGCGGAGCTGGTGGAGTTTGGGAGGAAAAGGGTATCTCGGGAGTATTGGAGGGAGACTGAAATTAGGCTAATGGCAACTGCTGGTTTGAGGATGTTGGAGAAAGGAGTTCAAGATAGGATTTTGGAGGCTTGCCGAACCGTGTTGAGGGGCTCGGGTTTCAGGTTTTACGATGATTGGGCTTCCGTTATTTCCGGTATGATGCCATTTGGCTTGTGGATTTCTTTTAATTTTGGTTCTCTGATCTGCATTTTGAAGCATGTTTTGTATAATCAATGGTAAGAGTGTTGGAAATTCTAGTGTTTTGCTCTAGTTAGTATGCTAGTGACGTGTTTGGACATTGAGAATGTGAACTTTTGCAACCCTATCTGAGTGGATATAACTTCTTTGTTAGGTGTTTGTTATTGCTTATCTTTTTGGTTTATTCAACTTCAAGTGACAATGTGCTTGCTAAGGAGTCAAAATTTGAACTTTAAGTAAGTAAGGCCAGATTATAGGTAGATTCAGATTTTTGAATTCTGGGTAAAATGTACTTGGATGTTGGTCTCATGCTAACTGCTGCATTTCCTATCTAATAGCTTGGCAATGCTATATGGGCTTTTATTTAGTCATATTAATTCTTATAAACTAGTTTTGTTAGCATTTAATTCTTGTTATATTTTGAAAGTCTAAAGTTGGATGATCCATTGTTTAGGTTCTGATGAAGGTGTATATGCCTGGGTCGTTGCTAATTATGCCCTTGGCACTGTAGGAGGTGATCCTAAGCAAACAACTGGTATTATTGAACTTGGAGGTGCTGCAGCTCAGGTTGTGAATTTATTTTCAATTGTTAGGTTCTTCTATAGTTAAGACATGCTCATATTCACTGACTTATGTGGAACTCATGTCTGAATTTTTTCTAGTTAGTTGAGTATTTCTTCTACTCATAGGTGAAGCTTTTAGGGTAATGAATGGTGACTTCTTATACATTTGTAATGCCAACTGAAACTGCAAACTAAGTATTGTTATTTTGGTTCTAAATATGATGGGGCTCAAATCTTTCCTTGTCGAAACTGCTATAGTTATTATGATTTTCTTCTATATTTGTTCAAGGAGTTGACATGTAAAATTTTTTTAAAAAAGGTGTTGACATGTATGATGAATCTTGTTAACAGATGCTGAGGAAGTTAAGTAAACAGCTGAATAGTGAGGATTGGATATGGAACAACCTAAATACCTTGCTGGGCAATAGGATCTATATCAGGATCAATGATGGAGGAACAAGTGTATTGCTTTATGCTGTATATTTTTCCTGTTTTTTAGTCTTTTTTCGCTGAGTGACTATTTTCTGGCTTCTTTCTTCTCAGAATGAGACCTTGTGTTTGGATAACTTTCAGTTTTGTGGTTCTTTTTCTTTTTCACCATTTTCTTACTTTTATTTTTTGCATCAACTGTGGCAGGAAAACAAGTTTCTTGTGATGGTGATACGTGATTTGTTAAACCTTTGTGAGATTACAAAAGGCAAAGACAACAAAGTAGTTATTGCAAGTAATATAATGTGAGATGTTAAACTGCATTTTCATTCTAATAGAGTAGGTAGCAGTAACTAGGCATTCCAATGTGATAACTTTATCTCAGTTAACTATTTGCAAATGAAATTTATTCAGGCAAATGACCGTGAACTCCAGTTTTCGATAGTTGATGGTGATTTCAAGAAGTTTGAAGGAAAATGGTCTGTCAAATCTGGTAAAAGGTAAATTCTGGTGTAACATATTTTGCATCTCCTTCCTGGTGATGTGTGTTTCTGAGGATGATTAAAGATTCAAGTATCATTTGGTTGTTAACATTTTTGGCAATCCATGCTGGTTATCCATCTCAACTGTTGCATGAAAATGTAGCCTCTTTAGTTGTGGAGTCTTTATTCAACTAAAATGATATTGTTTACCTTTACATAGCATTGGTAAACATCTTTAGTATGCTTATAGAAGGAATCAGCTGCAACCTAAACGGCTATGTAATGAGTACTAATATTCTCTTTCATTTAGCAATTGTGTTTAGACATCATTTAACATGTGCAGTTAATTGTTCATGTCTGATCTGCTACAAGATAAGTTAATGGCTAAGTCAGAGGAGTTGGTCTAAAATTTAGTTCTTGTATCTCTTGCCATTGATATTTCTTGAGACAAATTGGAGCACTATATTGAGAAAATTGAGTTGTGACTACATCTAATAACCTTGCCTCAAGGGATTCTCTCCAAGTTTGGAAAATTCTTTATGCCGCCTCAGTTACATCTGATGTTGCATCTCCCACATAGAGATGAAACAATTGAATGTACAAACAATGGTTATGGACTGTAATCCTATTTAGATGTATTCCTCTGGTTTCTATGGACAAGTTTTGGTTAGTTTCCGAACTGGTATCTTTTGCAGTAGCCTTCCTTTTATTTGGCTTTGTAAGCACCGTAAGCATAGTTTTAGAAGACTATCCTATTAGATCAATATTTGTCTGATTTTTTTTTTATCGATACACTAAGGAAAAAGTATTTTTTTTAATCTTTAGTGATTTTAGTGAAGCTTAATTGAAATTTTCACTTTACTTTTTCATTTATCCTTATTTGTGCACGCTTAACTTGTCGATGACTTAGATGGTAATAGCTTACTAATATATGATACTACACAAAAAGTGCTGCTAAAGTGTATCTAAAAAGGAGAGAGGATTTTTAGAATTTGTCAAACTTTGACTTATGAATATCTGAAAAATGAAAAGTTACACAACGAAGCCTTTAATTCTACCAAATCTTGTGCTCTGATTGTTATCTTCCCAAAAAGTGTATAGCTGTTTAATCAACTACCAAAAAAGAAAAAGAAAAGTGATGGACCTTGTCTCCGTTTCTAAGAAACAAAAAACAGATAAATCCAAAGATTGAAGTTTGGAGCTTCAATCCAAGTTTATAACAAAGTCCAAATTCCACCTTCATATATCAACAGATAAACCAGATGCAAAGTAGATGAAGATCAAAGGCAATAGTTAAGTAGAACAATTTCTAAGATACAAAGTCTCAAACTGTATGCGGACCGGTTATCATGAAGCACCTAACTTAGTAGGAAAGAAGAGTCAGCCAAAGCTGCCAAAGGATCACTTGTACTGTTTCTTCTAACTCAGCAATATGGCCCTTGTCTCAAGTATCTTGTAAACTTTGTGCTAGTGGTTATGCTTGTTCAGTTCATTTCTTCCTGCTTAACAGGCATGCACTGCTACCTACTTTCTGCTCATTAAATAGTTTTGTCTCAAGAAGGTCTTCATTCATTTTGTAATTGCTGTCTATTTTCTAGATTGCGGATGTATGGTCCTGTGGTGTGACATTGTACATGATGTTGGTGGGAGCTTATCATATTGACTTAATTGGATTTTTGTTCAGTATGACTATTCATTCAAATTCAATAGTGTATGCTTGTAATGGCATTTTTTTGACTGAAATCGATTCTAATGCATATGATACTTTTCTTTCAATGCAGTACAATGCTATTAAATGCTCTTGAGGAGATGAAAAAGGTTGGCTTTTGGATATGCTCATGAAGATGACTTCAGTTTGACACAAATTGCTGCTTTAGTCTATGTTTTTGTTTGGAAAGAGTACTTTGTTTTTTTGGATGCGTAATGGCTATTACTAGTTGAACTGATGTGAATTTAGTACTCTATTGTTTGGATGGATAATGGCTGTTAGTACTTGAACTAATGTGGGCTTTGGAACCCATTTTGGTTAATGTGTGTTTTGATGAATTTAGAGATGTTTATAACCATATATATATATATTTGAGGGTTCATTGTACATTAATTACTATCGTTTTTTGCATTAGTCGAGCCACAATTTTCTGCTATGGTTGTTGAAAATGCAATAGAATTGCAGCTCTTGTACACAAAGTTGTAAGTTCACTAAGTGACGACTATTCTTGTCACAGAATACTAGGAGTGAGAGTGACAAGTTCAAGTCGTCACTGTGCACGTTCAAATTTGTGACGACTTCTGCTATTTTTTATGACAAAAAAATTTTGGAAACAGTGACAAGAAACTTCGTCACAGAATACTATTTTTTAGTGACGACTTAGTCTTCGTCATTAAATAATAATATTTAGTGACGACTTTGTAGAGGTTGTCACACGTACCCATTTGTGACATAGAATTAATGACAACAATGTGACAATGGAAAAAGTCGTCACTATATTCATATAATGACGACTTTCTAATTTTTAGTGATGACTTCCTATTGTCACAAAAGGTCAAATTTCTTGTAGTGA
>NC_040037.1:10946312-10998392 GCF_003713205.1 Coffea eugenioides
AAATTTGTGATGACTTCTGCTATTTTTTATGACAAAAAAATTTTGGAAACAGTGATAAGATACTTCGTCACAGAATACTATTTTTTAGTGACGACTTAGTCTTCGTCATTAAATAATAATATTTAGTGACGACTTTGTAAAGGTTGTCACACATATTCATTTGTGACATAGAATTGGTGACAATAATGTGACAATGGAAAAAGTCGTCATTATATTCATATAATGATGACTTTCTAATTTTTAGTGATAACTTTCTATTGTCACAAAAGGTCGAATTTCTTGTAGTGACCAAATCACCGATGTGTAAAAACGTGTTCCACATTGGTCCTTGTCAAATTTTCACACGTATTAAAATAATTATAAGATGGCGCAAAATTCAAGTTCATCATGGTAGTAGCTCCGACCATGACACTGGATAACACCAAATGCACTGTATGATTTAATACTCAGATTTCTGAATTACTACTATAAGATTACCTGATCTTCCATGTATTTATGACTATACTAAACTGCAACCATGATCATGTCACAATAGTCTTGCCTCTTCCATAACTTTTTGAGTATCAATAAAAGTGATATTTGCATAAAATATTGGATTAGAAACAGAATAGCTATTTTTGTCCTTTTTGGAGTTTTGTTTTGTTAGATGTATTGTTATAATGTTATATAATATAAATTTTATATAATGTATATTATAAAAAATAATATATTATATATAAATATTATAAAACAAATTTGAAATTGAATACCGATTTCGATTCCTGATTTCGAATTGTGAATTTGAAATCGAAAATTTTGATTTCAAAAATTTCATTATCGAATTTGAACTGATTTCGCATAATTTGAAATAGGAAAAACCGATTTCCATTCCAAATTTCGAATTACCGATTTTGAAAATTTCGAATTAAATTCGAATTCGGTCGATAAATCATTATTTTTCGATTTTGCACAATCCTAATTCTTCAACTCAGAATTTCGGCTGCAGCCGTAAAGAAAAGTGTAGAGGCTTCAAGAAACAACTTTTGTTGATTTTAAGAGATAAAATTGCCAACTAAAAACAACTCACTTGGACTTTTAATTCCTTTATAAATAAGGACTTTGTTGAGCTTGTTTCATAACTTTGGAAAGCTAGAAACAGTACTAAAATATAGTCTTCGGTAGTTTTTTTTTTTTAGTTTATTAGTATGGTATAGTTAGTATAATTTATCCGTCTTGTACTTGTAGCTAGATTTGCATGAAGAATTGAGGAGTAAAGATGGAGAGTTGGAGCTCATGTGACAAGCAGTGTTTTCAGAACCGGACCGGACCGGCAGGTTCGACCGGTTGGACCGCGAACCGGCCATGTCACCGGTCCGGTCTAATGCTAAAGTCGGAAGTTCATGGAGAACCGTTGAAACCCGGACGAACCGTGTGAACCGTTAAGAACCATGAACCGGCGGTTTTTTAAATTTTTCAACAAAATACCAAGAATGGTGTAGCCATGATTCGAATCTGGGTCTCCCAGTTTGCATATGACAATCTTACTGCTAGACTGTAGTTAAGTTTGTTGAGAATTCTACTTGACTAAAAAATATATTAAAACATCAAGTTCTTCTCTTATTTTTTTTTTCAATTTTTTCTTCTTAACCATTTTTAACCCAAATATCCACAACAAGATTTTCTCAAGTCTTCACCATTATTATCAGGTCATTATCTTTAACAGATTGTAAACAAGTTGAAAATTTCAACTTTTCTTGTTTTCCAACATCTTGGTAAGTTTAATTTTTTTCTTTTCAAGGCTTTTTTTTTCTATATTATTATCTTTAGTTGATTTTTTTGCATTTTTCTTCTTTTTCCCCTCAATTTTCATATGTTTCCCTCATTTTTTGTTTTATTTTTATTTGATTAATTAAGGATGAAATTTTTGCAAAAGTAGTGCCACATCCATGTAGGAATTGGGTAGGAATTACAAATAATAACATTGGGGTTGGTAAAAAATATGGTAGTTGGCACATAATCGAAGCTATTGATAATTGAATTTAAAATAATTAATGGTATAGGATCATTGAATTAATATAACATGTTAATTAGTAATGTTAGTAGCAATTAATTTTTTATGTGTTTAACTGTATATTTGTTTTTCAAAAATTTTTAGTTTTTTTTTAGTTTGAGCAATTAGATTTATATTTTTATAATAAAATTTTAACTTTTTCAGCTTAAGTTGATTAAATTGTGAAGGTGGTGTGGTTGCTTATCATGCCACTCATAAAAGTTTGCTATTCAAATGGTTTGTCTTAACTTGAACTCTTTTATGGATTTTTTTAAGGGTTGTAAAAGAATTTCAATATTTTAATTTATTTATTTTTTTTTGTTTTTATTTGTGATAATTTGGTGAACATTTGGATTGTATCTATTTATGTTTATAATGAATTTATGAAAACTTGTGGTGAATTATGATATTTTAATTATATTTATCATTCCATGTTTTATGTATAACTTTTACTAAATTTATTATTATCATAACTTAAATTAAAGTTATGTTGGCAAAGTTCAAGTGTAGAATGAAACCTGCTTAGTACTTAACAAAAAAAAAAAAAAAAAAAAAAAAAAAACAGTGAACCTATGAAACCGGCCGGTTGGACCGGTCGGACCAATCGAACGCGAACCGGCAACCTCTCCAGTTCACTGACCCGGTCCGAGTTAAAAAACATTGGTGACAAGGGTGACCTCTTTCCTATCACTTTCTCTTTTGTATTTGATTTCATGTTTAGTTATAATACAAGTTTGGATTTTATTAGGTTTTACTAAAATTTATACCTAAAGTTATGGATGAACTTTCTATATCTTGTTAGTGAATTTACTTGGTTATTTGGTGATAGTATTTTGAACAAGTTATTTATCACTTTTACTTATCTAATCATGATTAACTGGTCATTAATTGTGATAATTTTAAGGTGTTAAGTTTGTGATGAGAATTGAGATTTGACAGTAGTTCAGAAAAGTGTTAAACTTAGGAAGTACACTCACGAGAGTAGAAATGCACTTTTGTGATTTTAGTAATTTGTTTCATAAAATATTATAGAAAGAATGAGTTTGTAGTTAATTTTATAACCACAAGAGTAGATATGGTTTAGTTATAAGTATAATAGATTCACTACGAGAGTAGGTTTCACATACATGAAAAAATTCCATTATAACTAGTCAAGATAATAACATTCAATTAACCGGTGATTTCACTTGCAAGACTAGTGAGGAATTCCATACCTTTGTTGACTTTCTATTATTATTTGTATTACTTTTATTTCATATTCGTAATGTAGATATAATTTTTTACACTTGTGATAGTCGAAATAATAAAGGAGTTCGAAAATCACAGGTAATTGACAATGTTCCTGTGAGATCGACACCTAATATTCTTGTACTCGATAAACTATATGCATACTCACAGAAAATGAGATGTTTAGGTTTTATTAAAATTTGATACATGGTAGAATCTCGTCAGCATCGTCTATCATTAGTCATCCACCCCAATGACATTAGATGCATTTCCAAGGACTTTCTTGAATAGTTAAACTAATTTAGGTCGAGACTCGAATCTTTGAGAGTTGAATCGGTTAGTTCATACAGTGAATAGGAAAAACTCTAAAACACAAAATGCAGTTATAAATTGCGGGTATATTTGTCTGGTCTTTTATTTTTGCGTTGGTTCCAATAGTTCTTTCAAGAGTCTATGTATCTATTCGTGTAATTGTCAATGTCTTCTTTTACATCAACTCATTAAGAAATACATCAAATCTTGAAAGAAATACCAAAAATATAACCTATTACTCAACTAGAATTATCAGATTTAAGCCTAAGGTTTTTTTTTAACCCTCCATCTCCTCTCCACATCTCTTCCCATCCCCAACCATCAGTCTTGTGATTCAAACTTTGAGCCTTACAGAGGAGGAAGCTCTTAGTCATTGGACCAGTCGAGTGATGACAAAACGGTAACATAAAATTATAGGCCTAGCAACCGTAATTAGTATATTTCCACACTGACCTCATCATGGACGTGTAAAAACGTGTTCCATGCTGGTGGACCCTGATTTTGGTGATTAGGTCCAACAAGACAAACTAATTTATGGGGTAATTACCTCATTTTTAGGCCTATAAATACAAGGAGTCTGGTTTGTTATTTCAATGTGCTAAACTCAGCTACCAAGTTTTCGAGAGTCACAACCAATTACAATATCTAAGGAGAAAATGGCTGCAGCCAAATCTGCTATTGGCACTGGACAGGTGAATAGTGATTGTATTCTTTTCCAAGTTTGTGTGTGGTTTTGGCAATCAACACATAAACAACTTGTATAGAAACGTTTGGAAAAGTATAAGGAGTTGCAAATTAAAGCAATTTCCAACATTCTTGAATTGTCTTAAGCAATTTTTTATATTTCCAGCTGTCTACATGCATCTGTGGGTAGGCGGTCCCTTGCATTGTTTCATTAACTGTCTTCCGAGTGATGTAGTTTCTTATTAATTGGTTGGATTTAATTTCTGGTCGTTTGTTTATTTGAAGGATTCTAATTGATTTTGGGAACTCAATTGTTTTTCGTTTTCTTACTGGAAAAAATGTTTGGGATTTACAGACCGACATCAGTTCACTAGAACCAGTGAAGCCGGC
Organism: Coffea eugenioides; assembly: GCF_003713205.1. Classification (NCBI taxonomy): domain Eukaryota; kingdom Viridiplantae; phylum Streptophyta; class Magnoliopsida; order Gentianales; family Rubiaceae; genus Coffea; species Coffea eugenioides. The sequence goes on from NC_040037.1 coordinate 10,950,955, forward strand.
TGACCCTCACGTGATCCAGATCGGACAATTTGTAGTGGAACAAGCTCACCACGGCAAGCTGCTTTTCGTCGCCGTGGTTGGCGGATTCACGTGGAGCGTCATTGGAGGCAATTACTACGCACTTATCATTGAAAACCAGGATTATGAGGGCGCCACATATCTGCACAAAGCACTTGTTTTTGAGACCCCAGATGGAGTCTTGACACTCATCTGGCACAAGAAATAATCAAACACTGCCGTTGATCAACTGACTATCAACGTCTTGAAGTACTTTAATTATCTATCACTGTCTTTGGTGTGGTTTTCAATTTATGCATGGATGATGTACTGCTGGCACGCATACATCTCCCCACTGTTGTACTAGCATGTAAGGTGCAGCTGTACCAGCAAAAATGCACCATTAAATAAAAAATGCCGTCTGCATTTGTGTTTGTATCCTTGTTTTAGTATGTCAAAGGTGCACTTATGAGAACAAAAATGCACCATTAAATAAATAAAAACAGCAGTCTGTGTTTGAATTTGTATCTGTATATTTTGTTTCTCTGTTGCTTGCAAGCGGATTCCAATCACTGAGTTTTGTATGTCAACTAGGTACTATATTCATGACTAGTTATGAAGTTTGATAACTAGTCAAGTCTTATTTAAAATGAATCCAAACCTGAAAAGGAAATGAAAGATTAGTTGCTATATCAAGAGAAAGATGTGTTGCTCGAAAAGTTCAAAGATGAGAGCTTCTACTTTCTACGACCATTCTTTCGGTCATTTCGGAACAATGCGTATCCTACCACATGCTAATCAAGTTTAGAATGCATAGGTATGAGCAAAGAACGGTCTGTTATCTAAAAAAATGCGACAACAGATTTCATCGATTTACGTACAATTAATATTTATCCCTACACTTCTGTTAGAAATTCAATGAAGTTGAGATCATGAGATTCAACACAAAATCATTCAAGCAATCAAGAAGAGAATAATATCATATTGTCAATGCTAAGGAAAAAATGTAAATTGGACTTTCCTCTCCAATTTCAATTTTTGAAATTTTTTTTTCTTTTTTGTGCAACACTGTCTCTGGATTTCATTATAGCTAAAATGCTTAGGTGCTTGATATATGGTAGGACACGTACCTACAGACAATATAAAAGATATATACACATACTTGTGGTGTTATAGCTATATACCATTTTGAATTGATGTATCTATAGAGAGTGTTGGCTGAACTATACGTTTCATTGATTGATGATTGAAGATTGAGGAAATGGATATTTGTAGGCCCAAGCTAATTAAATGACCTTTGAGAATATTTCCACACTATCCTAATCGTGAATGTGTAAAATGGTGTTCCACATCCTTGTCCATTTTTTCACACGTGTTAAGTTAATTACAAGACTTGGCAAAATTCAAAAGGTACGTACCACTAGATAATACCAATTGCTCAATATGAGTTAAACCTACTTCTACATGTGATTCTAGGTTTGAGTGTTGACCAAGAAGTGAATGTTCCAATTAGTTCAATTATGAAGGGCTCATGCGAAGGTCAAAGGTTCGCTTCAAACATTGGTACGCGCTATTTAAGACCAAGTTAGGTCTCAAAAACCAATTGAAGGAATTGATGATACACAAGCGAGCCTCAACATGCTGATTCGCGTTCCATTCAAGAGGAATTGTAAATAGTGACTAGAAGACTTGGAATCAGTAAGATATGGACACGCCAGAGTAGCTGTTTGCTAGTTCGCAACTCAAGAAGAAATGGATTGTGTCGGACTTTTGATATGTGCATATTTTATATATTTTTAGTGTGTTTTATTATCTAGTTTTGGTGTATTTTAACTACTTTTATAGTTAATCAACTAAGTTTCTAGTGAAAATATGCATTTTATGGTTTAAAGTGTAAAAATTGTATTTTTATGGATTTTAATGGTGAAAACTTCATGTTTTTATTGGTTTAATGATTCAATCATCAAATGCAGTGAGTTGAGAACATTTTTGGATGATTATTGATGATTTGAAGTAGTTTAAAGAAGACATGAAGTGTAAAGATGAAATGCAAGAGAGAACAAAAGAAAGGAAGTTTTCCAACTTTGACAGCTTGTGATATTTCGACTATATATTGAGCTACAAGTATTGGATTGATGTGATTCTTAAACCATTTTGAAATAAGAGATAGATCTACATTTGGTATGAAACATCGAAGTCCAGTTCAGTTGTTTTCATTGTCAAAAAGTCAAAATACAGAAGTGCAATTTCATTGTCGAAAGCTAAAACAGAGTTCTTAATAGTCGAGGGTATTTTGGTCATTTTTTGGTCCACAGAGCTCCACGTTAGATGATTCTTCATGCATTGGAAAGTAACTCAAAGAGCTACAACTTTTAAGTTTTCATAAGAGCTAGTTCAGCTTCTATCATCAACAAAAGATCAGTTGAAATAGGAATAAAAACAGAGCATGGATGAATTCTGCCCAGAAAGTGCAAACCTGCAAAGGAGAAAACGTGGGGTGCAATATGCGACCTAAGGTCGTACATTCGAGGTCGTGTATTCTAGTTTTTCTGCTGCAACTTGCTCTGCAACTTTTTCTTTGTTCACACAACTTTCCAGCTCAATTCCAGCAAGCAAATTCAGCTGTATCTGACCAAGAAAAGTGTGGAACTTGGAAAACAACTCTTGATGAGTTCAAAAGCCAACTTTTCCAATCAAGAAACAGCTCACCTTGATCTTGAATCATCTATAAATAGCAGCCTTTGGAGACCATTTTCATAACTTTGGAAAGCTATAGAAACTCCACAAAAAATGTAATCTTCATTAGAATTTCCTTATTTCATTAGTTAGAGTAGATTAGTATAGTTAGAGTAGTTTATTCCTCTTGTATTTATAGTTGGATTTGGATGAAGATTAAGGAGCAAGATGGAGAGATTGATCTCATGTGACAAGGGTGATATCTCTTCTACTACTTTCTTTCTTGTATTTGATTTCATGTTTAGCTGTAATACAAGTTTGGATTTGTGTTTTTATCATTTTTAGTTAAAGTTTATACCTAAAGTTATGGATGAACTTGCTATATCTCGCTAGTGATGTTTACTTGGTTATTTAATTATGTTATTTTGAGTAAGTTATTTATCACTTTTGCTTATCTAATCATGATTAACCAGCCATTAATTGTAATAATCTTAAAGTGTTAAATTTGCAATGAGAATTGGGATTTTACACTACTCCAATAAAGTAATAAACCTAGGGAGTACACTCAAGAGAGTAGAGGTGCACCTATGTGATTTTAGTGACTTGTTTCATGTAATTTCATAGAAGAAATGAACTTGTAGTTAATTTCATAACCACGAGAATAGGTATGGCTTAGTTACAAGTATAGTTGATTCACTACGAGAGTAGATTTCACATACATTAGGAAATTATGCCATAACTAGCCGGTAACTTCACTTGCAATAGTAAGGAATTCCCTACCTCTAGGAGCTCTTTATTGTTACTTTTATTACTTTTATTTCATATTTGTAGCATAGATTGCATTTGTAATAGTCTAAATAATAAATATGACGGGTTTTTTATATCAATGCAAGTTTAAATCCGATTTTACACCCGTTGGACTGCAAGTATACAGGTCACAATTGTAGTACAAGGTGTGTATCGGGTCGATCCCACGAGGAGCAAATTAACCAATTACTAGGTCCTTATTTTCTCTATTATTTAAACTATTGAATGAATTTGAGCAAAGAAATGTAATGCAAATGTCTACAAATCTGATCTGCAATTCTATTTTAACAAATGCTAAATGCAAATGGAGAAATTTCACTCAAGAAAGAATCTAGGGATGTAGATTCCACTTATGGCATAAACAACACAAATGAATGGATTTACTTCTTGTTATTATTCTTGTTTAACCAGAGATTCATTTCCAAAATTACCAAGTCTCATTTTCATGATGAAATGGCCTAGAGCAATATAGTTTTCCCTATTTTCATGGTGAAATACTACTACTACTCTGTTTTATTTCATGAAATGCTAAATAATCCACCTAAGTGTATCTCTATTTTCATGAACATACAACTCAAGCTCTACTCATGTGTTTCCATTGTTATTACCAATTCTCATTGAATAATAACAACTATAAACAAGCTATTGGTGATCAATCAATAACAAGTAATCACAGCTACACAAGTAGACAAGTTAATACAAGATATAACAAGTGTAAATCACATTCAATTCATATTATTTAGCCATAAGTTTCATCTACTCCCTAGATAAAGAAAATTAGCTACTCATGAATGATTTAACAATCAAACTCACAAGTTTATTAATAAAAAACATCATCAAGTACAAGTACAAGAAAGATAAAAGAAAGCTTAGCCAATTGAAGGTGAAGCTCTCCAATTCCTGCTATGCTCTTGCACAATATGATTACAAGTAAAAATTCCAAATACTTCTCCAAGAACTCTTAGCTAGAGAGAAAAATGTTACAAGAAGGAAAACTAGCTACGTATGGTCATCTTTTCACCTCTCTCCTATGTTTCTGCATAAAAAGTGGTAGAAAGTCTACTCTTCTCTCTTCATAATTTCTTCCACTCAGATTTTGTAAAAAGAAGTCAAAGATATGATGTTTCCTTTTGTCTACACTCATTTGGTCTTCTCTTTTGTTGCAGAAGCATGTGCCACCGATTTCTGTCCCTCAAAATAGCTGGAAAAGTGGTAAGAAAGGTAAAGAAAAACGGCTGTGTAACTTGCTGAGGAGAGAGACAGATCTGAGCCTCAGATCCGAGGGTTGAATATTGATCCGAGCTCGGATCAGTGGATCCGAGGACTTCCCATGATGGATCCGAGGTCGGATCGTTCTGACCTCGGATACGCTCCTCCAGAAGTACAGATGAGAGCTCGGATCTCCCCTTATTCTCACAGATCCAAGCTCGGATCCGTGCTGGTATTTTCCAGTTTTTCATTTCTTTTCCTTTTTCTTCACTTTTGCTCCTAATTTCTTGTGTAGTTTATCCTCTGGACAATCCTTATACTTCTTTCAGCTTGTGCATGAATTTCATACATCGATATCCTTCACAATTTCACAAAATTAACGAATTAATCCACTCATTTATCAAGTTTTGAACACTTAAACAATATTTAAGCAATTATCACCAAAAGAGTTCAAATATGGCTTTAATCTCCTCAAAACATACCAAAAGTTCATGCCAAATTTGTACAAAATGTACGTTAAATATTCACTTATCAAATTCCCCCACACTTAAATCATTACTTGTCCTCAAGCAATTGCACACATAACTTACCACAATGATCCAAGAGATAAAACAATATATATACTTTTGTCAAATTTAATTCCTCAAAACCTAGAAACCAATCATTGTGCCATTTCTCAGATTACATTAAATACTTATAATATTCAATTAAGTAAAAATAATTATGCCTTCATTTCAACAAATTCAACTCAATCTCTCATTCTATCCTAATTCCACAAATAAGTAAATCACATAGTCAATTCTATGGCCTTCCTCATCCCATGACCATCAAAACTTAACAGTTGAGAGGGATTTATTCACACTTCATTTTATTTAAATAGTGAAAACGTCTTTTTACGCAAAAATCAACACTTTTAGGTGAAAATTCCCGATTACTCAACATTTCACTTATTCAAATTGCTAAGCATACTCTTAATTCTAATACCTTTTTACGCGAATGTCGACATTTGTAAATGCCAACCCCCGGTTACTCAGTATGCGAATCATTGGAATAGAAAATATTATTATTATTATTATTATTTTTTTTTTTTGATATATATTTTTTTCTTCTTTTTATATATATATATATATTAAACAATCTTTTCCCTCTAAGCATAATTAAAGGAAGAATCTGGCCTTGTTTTGACTATATCAATCACTTACTTATAAAATTAAGTAAAAATGAGAAATATCATTAAACATGCAAAATTCTAAGCATAATTTTTCTCAATTAACCGAATATACTTTCTAAAATGTAAAAATCCTAATTGCATAATGACTAATTCCAAGTCAAATAAGGACTAAACTTTCCCAAAATACATATAAAATTTTATCCAATGGAAGAATTAGACACTTAAAATTGAACATTTTGGCCATTATTTGAAAAAAAAATTGCAATGAAATATTGGAAAATATTTTTAAAAAATTTTGACAGAGTTTCCCCATATAATTGGACAAAACTCCCTGCCAATAGCCTCAAGTTCAAGAAAATTATCCTTATAACAATATTTCCAAATATAATTCCAATAGTTTTAAGCCATAGACAACTAAAATCATGCATTTCAAGACATAATCATCCATAAGATAAAGTAATGCCTCCCCCACACTTAAATGTAACAATGTCCTCATTGTAAGGAAGGTAATAGAAACTGAAACTTCCCTCAAAATAAATGGTGATTCAATTTGAAGCCATAATTCCTCGCGATCATCCAAATTTTGTCCACAATGAAACAAAAGGGTACGAAAAACCATAAGTAGCGCAAGAGAATCCAATATGAAAACTACAAAGTTTAAACCGAACACAATAAAAGAAAAATAAAGCAATCAATGAAAATGAAGATCTTCATGGCTGCTCGAAACGAGGGTCTACTGCCTCCTCAGTTCCTTGAGAACCCTGTGATGTACCAATATGCCCCTCCTCCTGCTGAGGCGTCGGAGTAGGTGACCGGCGGATATGAAAATGATCCTCGATCGCACGAAGACGGCGATCATGTCGGTCGAGGCGCTCAGTCATCATCCGCTCTGTCTGGTCAATGCGCTCCACGACTCACGTCTTCATACAAGAAATGGCATTGAGAAGCTCTTGCCACTTGGAGCGCGGTGGAGGAGGTGGTCACGGAACGGGAGGAGGAAGAGTCTGCTGCGCCTCCGTCTCTTGAGTTTCCGCTTGTGATTCAGTGTGAGGTGGAGACTGAGTGGAGGTCGATGCTCCTCCAGTGTCCCGAACCATAACAGCTCCAAAGTCCGTAGGAATGCCCAAAGCTTTGAGTATAGAGGCATTGACCTCCTCGACAAATTTAGTGACGATAGCTCGCTCGGTTCCAAGAGGGACTTTTAGCTTCTCAAACAAGAGGGATAGTAGTCGAGGGAACCCGAAGCAAGTCTCATCGGCTCTCATGCGAGCTGTGGTCTGCATGTAGCTGATGATGATGCTAGGTAGAGGAATACCGATCAACTGCCTACCCACTCCATGTATCATCTTATCCAGAAAATAGAGATCGCTATTTCGGAGCTCCCGTTTGCCACTCCGTTTTGGCACCACATTAAAGGCGAAAAGATAGAAAATCAAGTGGTACCTATGCTCGAAGGAGTCGGCGTAAACTGTAAGCTTTTTCGCACTTCCTCTCTCTCTATACTGGCCCTTGAGGCGTCCAACCGCCTCTCCCACCTGCCAAGGGTCTCGAGCATTGAACTCCTTGGTCAATTTGATATCTTCTCCTTCGTCTTTGAGTTTGACGAAGTGTCTCAGTGTATCCCGATTGAAAGTCACTCTCTTCCCTCGAACCCACGAGACGATGAGATTGCCAATGTGGCTCTGTTTCTTTTCTACATTGGCGTAGAACTCCCGGACCAGATTGGGGTAGTAGTGCTTGGGCAATTGAAGGATGTTCTCCAATCCGAGTCTCTTGAATGCCGTAGAAATGTGGTAGTGCGCATCCACCTCCGGTGCCAAGTGTTTCTCAATTATGATTTCCTTATCCAATCCAGCTTCGTACCACTGTTGATTCTCGAGTGATGTGAATCGTGTGGTATCATAGTCCGAAGGTGGCTCGTCACGGCTAGTAGACGCGGTCTTCCGGCGAGAGCGAGGTGGCGGCTCTGGTGAGGGAGATTCCTCTTCAGGCGACTCCTCTTGCAAGGAAGGTGTGTGTTTCTCACTCGACAATAACGAATGTGTGGGAGTCCTAGTCCTTCTTGTGTGAGTCATGATGCCTGGATCAAAGACAAGGTTCAACACAAATTAGAAGCGATATAAACAGTATCAAACACGTTGTGAAGTGATTTAAGACAATTTCGGCAGAGTTTTCCTTTATAAAAGGGCTAAACTCCCTGCCAAAATACACCACAATTCAAGCAAATAATCTTCCTAACACCTCACAAATCCAATTTGACAGGTGTCGAGCCTATGCAATAATAAATACCTACTCGAGAAAAATAAATTTTCTGTGTATAGTAGTGAGTAGGGTCGAATCCACAGGGATTGGGAAAAATTCGATTCTTTTCAAGTTCGGGACACGGGGGATTTTTATCAGAAATAAACTAAAAATAATTAAACAATTTAACTAAAAATAATTAAATAATTTAACTAAAAATAAATAATTAATTAATACAATTGTAAATAGCAATTAAATAAATGATAAATAAATTCAAGCCAAGGATACAACTACGCAGACACAGTCCATTCATCCGATCATTGATGCACAGGGGTTCACTTAATTTAATTAATAGGCTAGTTGTAGTCGCCGATAATCTCTAACGACCAGCTTTTCCTTAATTTATTGATAACCAAGGTACGACCGTTGATTACCCCTAACCAGGAAATACTCCTAGGTACGACCATAGGAATTAATTTCCTAATTGCTTTAAAAACTAGAAAAGCCTAACCAAAATTAATAACACACTACGAGAGTTATTTAAATCAGATTGCATGTTCCCCTAGTATGTGCAAATACTAGTTGCCACTTATATTAACCAATTAAACAATTACGGATTTAATTGATTAATTTGACAGGAGATTAATAAGTCAAATTGCACATCGGGCCCTTGATATCCAATTAACAAATAATCCCATGGAAATTGAAATAGAAAACATGCAAATATTAACAAATTAAGGAACACGTAAAAACTAATTAGATCTCACAGATATTTGGGACTGCGTCTTCGCGTTGATCCTTGACTAGATGAGAAAATTAGCCACGCCTCATAAGAAAATTCCCACGCAATTTAATTGAATTCGAAGACATAAATAACTCTTGCTAGTAACTGAAAATGAAAATTTGATTCTCCGTAATCTAATGCAATAGAACTAGTTTCATGGAAGAAACTAGTTGAGTGAAAGAGACCGAAGAAACATAGAACAAACTTCTGAATAAAACTTCATACCCAAAATCCAACAAACCAATCAACTACCTATTCTACCTACGGAGCTTCTTGGAGAGAAAACTAAAAACTAGTCTAATGTCTTATGAAGCTCTCGTCTAATTCTCCTCTGCACTCGTTTCATAAGAGAACTAGTTACGTAGGAAGCAAATAGAAAAGCTACTTTCATCATCAAAGTCCACCTATGGCTAATGAGTACATCTCCCAAAAGAAGAACACATTTTCTAAATCAATGTTACGTGGTCCCCGTAGAATTCTCTCCTTTTGATTTCTTATTGCTAGTGGACTTGCCAGGACTTAATAATAGGAAGGCAACTCTTCATCAGCAATTCCGTTGGTTTGCACAATTTGGGCTGATTGTGGAAAGCTTTTAGAAGCTTTCACGTGTGGAGAAATCTTCTCAAGAAGGTCCCCTTTTAGCACTTTTCTGCTCCACTTTCTGAAATTATATCCAAATACCAAATATAAATATATATTGACAATTAAAGCAATATTTGGCAAGGATAAAGAGGAGAATTAACAATAAAATTACTAACAATTAACACCCTATCACAATTCTCACATTTAGAATGAATATTACAAACAGGGTTGTCATGATATGCAAAATATGTCCAATACTTTGAGAATTAAAACCATTTGTAAGAATGGAATAAAATTTCAAAGTAAAGTAAACTATCAATGACAATGTGCTATAACATTAAGCTTTAAACATCAATTGAACACAACATCTCCTTATGCCTTACGAAAAACATCATCAATTCAAACAATTCTCAGCTTTTGGCACTTTCCTTCAAAGCAATACATAACAACCCACTATACTTACTACAATTTATCATCAATTTGCATAAAGATGAGCTTATTTCAAACAAACAAATGCAAATTATACAAAGAAACAAGAAATTGCAAACAAAAGTATAATGTACTTTCATGAGAAAAATTATACAAAATTTATCACCATATTAACAAATTTCTCAATTCTAAGCAAACAACCATTACTAATGATATATATTATTACAATGTAGAACAATTATAGCAATAAAATCCAAAATATATGCATTTCCAAATTCATGTGCATTGACCTAAAAAAAAATCGATAAAATAATATCAAATCTAGAATTCTCTCAAAAACAAGATTGAAAATTGTTATAACAATCTATTTAAGCACAATGTAACACAATTGTATCAAGAAATTTCAGCAATTATGCATTTATTACAATATACCCAAAAACTAGAAAAATGCAAAATTAGAAGTTATGAAATCTCAAAGAGAATTGCAAATTGTTACCTCAAATGTGTAGATTGATGACGGAGGATGAAAATGATGTAAAATTTGACACAGAAACATGCCAAAATACCCCCCAAATTGAAGAAATCAGGTGCGGCCCTAACTTAAGTTTTGATGATCAAAACCCTCGAAAGTGATGTTTTTTATTTGAATTTGATGAGGTTTAATGCTCACAAGAGGTCAGAGAAGGCGTTTATTGGGAAGAATTGGAAATTTTATGGATGAAATGGAAGATTGGAGGAAAGGGGAAGGGTTTCGGGGAGAGAGAATGAGAGGAAAGCTGGAAAATGAGGAACCGAGGTTGCGGTTCTACCTTATCCGCAGCCGATCCAAGGTCGGATCGTTTCTTAACGCCCTCGGATCCGACAGGATTCGGATCTGTCTCACCAGAAACACAGACGAGCCCTCGGATTTATCTGGGTTGACTTAGATCCGAGCACGTATCACATGGATCCGGGGTCGGATCCTTCTGGGTTGAATTGGATCCGAGCTCGGATCTGTCTTTCTCTGCACTAATTGTAAAAACTGCAATTTTTTAAACTTTTTCTCCCTTTTTCCGTCAATTCCAAATTACACATTGGACATACTTTTTATCAATTCCAAACCTCCCACGCACATGTAATATACCATAAACACAGTATCCAACCTCTCAAATCACATCAAACATATCTATATTGCAAATCGAGGGGTGAGGTTCTTTGATTATTTTTACACTTTTACACCAAAATGGCACTTTTGGGCATTAAATGCACATCAAATGAGTCCATGAGCATTTATAACATGTTATCACCAAAACTCACTTGAAAATACTTGAAATGCACAATGTATATATGCATGGGAATTTTAAACACTTAAAACACAATTCGGTAAGAAAGCCTCCCTTTTTACACTTGTTCTTCAAATGCACCTCCGAAATGGATGATGAAACTCCGGTACCTCCTACAAACAAGTGAAATATATCTTATTAGTCAATTAAATCACACCAAAATGTAAGAAGCACATAAATACACTATTATTATTGGGTTGCCTCCCAACAAGCGCTTTTGTTTATAGTCGTTGGCTCGACTCAAAAAATTGAATCATTTTAGAACATAAGGGAGCGATTTTCTCCCTATGGGTCGAAACTCCCGAGCCAATCTACCATGTGGTGAGCCATGTATTGATCTCCATAGTCCAATTTCCTCAAATGCCAAAGAGGAGTATTAGACTTATCATATAAAGGCTCGACTTCACCTTGGAGTGGAATTTGCTTGTCTTTTTCTAGTTGGCTCAACTTTTCTCCACTTCCTTCATGGAATGGCGAATTTATTAAATCAACTTCCATCCTTATCTTCTCCTCCCTTGCTCCTACACCATGAAAGTTAGTACTAAGGATATTTATATATTTAACTTTTTCGTTCCTTTCTTGGTTAACCTTTTCATCACATGGCATATTAGAAACAAGAGTAGTAGGCTCTATACTCCCTTTTTTATTATCCAAATTGAATTCCAATTCCTCACCATTAACCTGTAATATAATCTTACCTTTTTTCACATCAATTATAGTTCATGCGGTGGCTAAAAACGGTCGTCCTAGAATAATTGGCATTCTCACATCTTTCTCAATATCTAGGACAACAAAATTCATAGGTATTATAGATTGTCTCACCTTTATGAGCACATTTTTCAAAATACCCATTGGATGTGTGATTGACCGATCCGCCAATTGCAATGTGATATTGGTAGCTTTTAGCTCTTGAAGTCCCAGCCTCCGGGCAACTGATAGTGGCAAGAGTGACACACTTGCACCTAAATCACATAAAGCATTAGAAAAATGCAATTGACCTATTGTACAAGGAATAGAAAAGCTTCCCGGATCTTTCAATTTAGGAGGGAGTTTGTTTTTAATCAATGCACTACACTCTTCCGTTAATGCTATCATCTCATTATCTACAATTTTTCTGTTCCTTGACATAATGTCTTTCAAGAAACGTGCATAAGAGGGAATCTGTGTTATAGCATCAATGAAAGGAATGTTAATGTGCAATTGTTTAAACATTTTGAAGAACTTTTCAAACTCCCGATCCTGTCCATCTTTCTTCAACCTGTGAGGAAAAGGAATCACATTAGAATTTAACTGAGAATTTGATTTAGGAGGAAGTGCATCAATATCAATGACAACATGATCATTTCGGCTTTCTTTCTCCCCTTCGATTGATTGCTCCTTGTCTTTTTCACCACATGAATTTCCAAAATTAGGTCCTTCAACCGTTTTACCACTTCTAAGAGTGATTGCATTTACATGCTTTCTCGGATTCACTTCAGTCTTGCTAGGTAAATTCCCTTGGTTGCGATTGTTAAATGTATTTGCTATTTGTCCTAATTGGACCTCAACATTCCTGTACATATTGGTGAGTTGGTCTATCCTTCCTTCAATTCTTTCAAACCGTTGAGTAGTGGCATTGGCTGATTTTTCAATCTTATCATTTGATATATTTGCCAGCTTCTCAATTGCCAATTTCCAAGCTGGTTTGGACTCCTGCAGTGGTTGCTTTGGTTGAAAACCCGGTGGATTAACTGGTCTTTGTTGGTTCCCTTGATCCTTCCATCCAAAATTCGGGTGATTACGCCATCCTGGATTATAAGTATTGGAGTATGGATTGTTTTGGGGTGGACGATTGTAATTGTTGAGATATTGAACCTGTTCACTGCTAGAACACATAAAATCATCATGATCTCCGCCGCAAGTGGTACAACATGCAACAACTACTCCTTGATTAGAACTAGAACCAACTTGCCTATTAAGTATCTTAACCACATTATCCATTTTTGCACTTAACATATTTAAGGTATCTACTTCGAGCATACCTGCAGTTCTCCTTGTATTACCTCTTTCGTTTGCCCATTGGTAGTTGTTAGCAGCCATTTTTTCAATCAATTGTTGAGCTTCCTCAGCTGTCTTTCCCATCAATGCTCCTCCCGCTGCCGCATCTACATACGTCTTTGTTGGATAGGTGAGACCATTGTAAAATGTTTGGACTACTAGCCAATCAAGTAGACCATGATGAGGACATTTTCGTTGCAATTTCCGATAGCGCTCCCAAGCTTTATACAATGTCTCTCCTTCCTGTTGAGAGAAACTAGTTATATCCATTCTGAGTTTAGCAATTTTTTCAGGTGGAAAGAATTTATTAAGAAAAGCCTTAGCTAATTCATCCCAAGTTATCAAAGTATTTGGAGGCTGAGATTGTAACCAAACATTGGCCTTGTCCTTTAGTGAAAATGGAAATAATCGAAGTTTAATTGCATCATCACTAACACCATTAAATTTAATTGTATCACATATTTCAAGAAATGTTGACAAGTGAGAATTTGGATCTTCGGTAGCATTACCTCCATATTGAGACCATTTGAATAAATGATGGTTTAATCTCAAAATTATTGGCGTTTATCGTTGGCCTTACAATGCTAGTTTGAGAACCTTGTGTTCCCGGTAAAGCAAAATCTCGTAGGATTCGCCTATTTGGGTCATTTTCCGTCATTTCTTCCTCAAATGGCAATTCTATCAAGATTTCTTCTATCGGCCGCCAAACCTCTTGTTCCTCTTAATGCAATGTATTCCTCCTTTGTCTTCGTAGTGTTCTTTCAATTTCAGGATCGAAATATGCAACTTCTCGATTTGATCGGTGCATACACTACAAACAAAAACAAGAGAGATTTTTGCAGATTTAATTCAACAACTTGAATAAAAATAATGAAAATATCTAAATTAATAGAGATGATTAGACCCTAATATTGCCGCTTCCCGGCAACGGCGCCAAAAACTTGACGGGTTTTTTATATCAATGCAAGTTTAAATCCGATTTTACACCCGTTGGACTGCAAGTATACAGGTCGCAATTGTAGTACAAGGTGTGTATCGGGTCGATCCCACGAGGAGCAAATTAACCAATTATTAGGTCCTTATTTTCTCTATTATTTAGACTATTGAATGAATTTGAGCAAAGAAATGTAATGCAAATGTCTATAAATCTGATTTGCAATTCTATTTTAACAAATGCTAAATGCAAATGGAGAAATTTCACTCAAGGAAAAATCTAGGGATGTAGATTTCACTTATGGCATAAACAACACAAATGAATGGATTTACTTCTTGTTATTATTTTTGTTTAACCAGAGATTCATTTCTAAAATTACCAAGTCTCATTTTCATGTTGAAATGGCCTAGAGCAATATAGTTTTCCCTATTTTCATGGTGAAATACTACTACTACTCTGTTTTATTTCATGAAATGCTAAATAATCCACCTAAGTGTATCTCTATTTTCATGAACATACAACTCAAGCTCTACTCACGTGTTTCCATTATTATTATCAATTTTCATTGCATAATAACAACTATAAACATGCTATTGGTGATCAATCAATAACAAGTAATCACAGCTACACAAGTAGACAAGTTAATACAAGATATAACAAGTGTAAATCACATTCAATTCATATTATTTAGCCATAAGTTTCATCTACTCCCTAGATAAAGAAAATTAGCTACTCATGAATGATTTAACAATCAAACTCACAAGTTTATTAATAAAAAACATCATCAAGTACAAGTACAAGAAAGATAAAAGAAAGCTTAGCCAATTGAAGGTGAAGCTCTCCAATTCCTGCTATGCTCTTGCACAATATGATTACAAGTAAAAATTCCAAATACTTCTCCAAGAACTCTTAGCTAGAGAGAAAAATGTTACAAGAAGGAAAACTAGCTACGTATGGTCATCTCTTCACCTCTCCCCTGTGTTTCTGCATAAAAAGTGGTAGAAAGTCTACTCTTCTCTCTTCATAATTTTCTCCACTCAGATTTTGTAGAAAGAAGTCAAAGATATGATGTTTTCTTTTGTCTACACTTATTTGGTCTTCTCTTTTGTTGCAGAAGCATGTGCCACCGATTTCTGTCCCTCAAAATAGCTAGAAAAATTGTGAGAAAGGTAAAGAAAAATGGTTGTGCAACTTGCTGAGGAGAGAGACAGATCCGAGGGTTGAATATTGATCCGAGCTCGAATCAGTGGATCCGAGGACTTCCCATGATGGATCCGAGGTCGGATCGTTCTGACCTCAGATACGCTCCTCCAGAAGTACAGACGAGGGTTCAGATCTCCCCTTATTCTCACAGATCCGAGCTCGGATCCGTGCTGGTATTTTCCAATTTTTCATTTCTTTTCCTTTTTCTTCATTTTTGCTCCTAATTTCTTGTGTAGTTTATCCTCTGGACAATCCTTACACTTCTTTCAGCTCGTGCATGAATTTCATACATCGATATCCTTCACAATTTCACAAAATTAACGCATTAATTCACTCATTTATCAAGTTTTGAACACTTAAATAATATTTAAGCAATTATCACCAAAAGAGTTCAAATATGGCTTTAATCTTCTCAAAACATACCAAAAGTTCATGCCAAATTTGTACAAAATGTACGTTAAATATTCACTTATCAAAAGAAATTTAAAAATCGTCAGTAATTGATAATCTTCTTTATGGGATCGACTCTGAATACCCTATACTTAATCACGACTCGTATACTTGCAGAAAATCGTATGTGGGATATTTTAAATATTATAAATGTAAAATTGATTGTGGAATGAGCTTATTATTATATGTATATCCCACGCACGTCAAGTTTTTAGCGCCATTGCCGAGAAAGATTTGTTCAATATCGGTGCTAAGAGCAACTTTATTAATTTAGACAATTTTACTTCTTGTTGTTGTTATTGTTGTGTCTAGTGTCTTATTTATTGTATTTAGTGACTTGTTGAGTCTTTATTTGTATGTTTTTATATGTGTCGGGAAACGCTTGTTGGGAAGCAACCCAATGTTGGGAAGCGCTTGTTGGGAAGCAACCCAATATTTTTGTCATTTATGTTAATTTTATGTGATCTTATGTTTAAATTATGTGTTTGAGTTATCTTGTTGTTTTTCTAGGTTCGGAGAAATATGATAAGTGCATATTTTACGTGTTTTAAATGTATTTTATTAGTTAGTTTTGGTGTGTTTTAATTAGTTTTATAGCTAATTAATTAAGATTCCAGTGAATATATGCATTTTATGGTTTAAGTGGTAAAAATTAAATTTCTTTGAATTTTTCTAGTGAAAACTTCATGTTTTTGTAGGTTTGAGAATTCAATCATCAAATGGAATGTATTGAGAAGATAATTGGATAATTGATGATGGATTAAAGTGATAAAAAGAGAATATGAAATGCAAGCAAGAACAAAAGAAGCAAGATTTCACAGCTTTGACACATTTTAGTATTTCAGAAATATCTTGAGTTACAAGTATCGGATTGAGGTGATTATTGAACCATTTTGAAATTAAAAGATAGTATACATTTAGTATGAAAACATCGAAGTCCATTTTGTTATTTTCAAAGTCAAAAAGTCAAAATACAGAAGTGTATTTTCATTGTCGAAAGCTGAAATAGAGTTCTGACCAGTCGAGGGTATTTTGGTCATTTCTTAGTCTATGGAGCTCCAAATTGGATGATTCTTGATGCATTGGAAGCTAACTCAAAGGGCTACAACTTTCATGTTTTACGCAAGAACTAGTTCAACCTCGAACATCAAGAAAATATCAGTTAAATTTGGACAAAAAACAGAGCAAGTAAATCCGAGTTCGGATGTGTACTAAACACTCGAATAAACTTCTGTAATCAGAGGCTACATCCCAGATGAGGATCCGAGCTCTGATCCCCATGTTATAGGCCTCGGATCCTAATGTGCAGTGAACACAAAAATGAAAAAAAATGAGATCCGAGGAGTATTTTGAGCAATCCGACCTCGGATCTTGCCCTCGGATCCCCAATTGCCGCTCTGTAACTTACTATGCAACTTGTGCTCTATTCAATCAAGCTTTTAGACCAATTTATCTGCAAGAAATCTGGTTGGAACTAAGCAAGCAAGTATAGAGAATTCAAGACGCATCTTTTGGTGATTCCCAGGAGCAATTTACATCAACTTTAATAACTCACCATAAGCTTGAATTCCTCTATAAATAGAGGCCTTGGAAAACATTTTCACAACTTTGAAAAGCTAAAGAAACTAATCAAAAATTTAGTCTTTACTAGAATTTTCTTAGTTCATTAGTTTAGTTTAGTAGTTTAGTATAGAGTAGTATAGTTTTTATCCACTCTTGTATATTGGCTAGATTAGGATGAAGATGGAGATGAAGAATGAGGGGTTGAAACTCATGTGACAAGGGTTATCTCTTCTTCAACTCTTTATCTTTTGTATTGGATTCTTAAGTATGGTTAATATGCAAGTTTTGGATTTGTGTTTTAATATGGAGTTCTAAGTTTATGCCTAGAGTTATGAATGAACTTGCTATATCTTATTAGTGATATTTACTTGGTTATTTGATGATGTTATTTTTCGCAAGTTATTTATCGCTTTTGCTTATCTAATCATTATTAACTGGCTACTAATTATGATAATTTTAAGGTATTAAATTTGCAATGAAAATTAGAATTTAGCACTAGTTCAAGGTAGTGATAAACCTAGGGAGTACACTCACGAAAGTAGATGTGTACCTTTGTGGCTTTAGTGACTTGTTTCATGTAATTTTATAGAAGAAATGAGCTTGTAACTAGTTTCATAACCACGAAAGTAGGTATGAATTAACTATAAGTATAGTTGGTATACTGGCGAAAGCTGTATCATGAATATTAGGAAATTATGCCATAACTGGTCAAGATAATAACATTCGATTAACCGGTAATTTCATTTGCAAGAGTAGTTAGGAATGCTATATCTCTAGGAGATTTCTATTATTATTTTTATTACTTTTATCTCATGTTTATATTGTAGATTTAATATCCAGTACTTGTGACAGTCTAAATAATAAATAAATTCGAAAAACATCAGTAATTGACAGTCTTCCTTATGGGATCGACCATTAATACTCTATACTCGCTCACGACCTATATTGATGTGAAACCCCGATCTAGACAACCAAAACACCATGGCTTAGGCAGCGGAAATTTGACCCAACTAATCCCTAGAAGTCACGAAGAATTTTGATATTATCTCAACCCGTAACTACTCGAATTAACGAACCAAATTGGAGGTAATAGAACGCCACAATCAAGGAGATACTCGATTGATAAGTTTGGGTGAATAACTTGAGAAGATTCTCAAGTATTCAAAGAAAACTCTCTTGCCAAAGAGAAAGTGAAAACTCACTAATTGTATTTAATAGCCAAAAAACTGATCCCAAAACAAAGAGGAAGTGGGGCTATTTATAGCCCTTACAAGCATTAACCCTAATCCAAAAATTGACCAAACTACCCTACATACTTAAGGAAGATTTTGGGCCTCACTTACTAACAAATGGGCCGCAATTAAACTAGCTTAATTACCTAGACTTTCTAAAGCGAGAAATAACCAAAATCAACGAGGAAAATCAAGTATTCGTGCAATCAACTGGTCTTCACTTGAATCTTCCAATTCCCCATGTGCTTGAATGGGCCTTGGTCTTTATATTCTCATCATTCCCCTCCTCTTAAAGGCGATTTGTCCCCAAATCATGACTCTCTTACAAAACAAAAGTGATGAGAGCATGTGTATAGTCACCAAGCAGCCTGCATGTCGCCTTCTTAAGCGAAGAATGATCATGACATCCTTGTGTGGAACAAGGACAACTCGTGGTGGTGGTAGATACATGTTGCGGACAGCAAGATTTCCATGACAATGGTCACACAAGCGACGTCTCAACCCTATGGGTGGATCGTGAGCGGACGCCCGGTGAACCAAGGTTTGGTTGGGCTGCGAGTTGTACGCATCAAGACGTGCAAACACTGCATCAAAGGCCAATGTAACTCGACTAGTGTTGGTTGGAATTACTTGACCAGCACTCTCTTCGCAGATCTCTATGGTTGCGGGTATTGCACACTGCAAGATGAAGGATATCTGACCACGAACAACCTGCACAAATGAAAACACGTTAAACACCACCAAGGTGGAACGATCCAGCTCCCAGTGCCCGATGTTGTCCTCAGGCTTAGCGAGCAGGATCAATGTTCGCCCTTTCTTTTCCTTGCCTTCTAATCGATCCAACTCCCATTCCCTCTGTAAAACATTTTGGTCCTCTCGAACTTGTGTAGGTGAGAGTGGAACAAGTATGATCCTTATCCCTTTATGCATGAACGAGTATTTGTTGGAATGACCTTCATAAGTAACCTCGCGATCAAATTGCCAAGGTCTTCCAAGAATAAGATGGGCAGCTTGCATAGGAACCACGTCACACACCAACTCATCCTCATATCTCCCAATGTTAAACTTCACAGAAACCTGCTTGGACACTCGCACTTCGCCGCAATCACTAAACCATTGAAGCTTATATGGTGTAGGGTGATCTTGGACAGGTAGGTGTAACTTCTTGACAAATAAGGAACTGGCGACATTGGTACAACTTCCTCCGTCGATAATCAAGCTACACACTTTCCCGTTAACTAGACATCGGGTATAGAAGATGTTGGTACGCTGCTCTTCTTCATTTGTGCGTTGAGCACTCAATGCCAACCTTGTAACAAGGCCTAGTCCAACTGGTTGGTCAGGGGCAATTATCTCTTCTTCCTCAACCAATGGTGGCATGCCTTCATACTCATCCTCCTCATCCGTTAGCACTTCACCACTTGGAAGCATGAGCATGGTCCTTCGGTTTGGGCATTGGGACGCGATGTGACCGAAACCTTGACACTTAAAGCACTTAGTGTCGCGGTTTCTAGGTTTAGATGCCCCTAGATCAACCTTAAATTCGGCCCTTTGGGTCGGTTTTGAAGATGACGAACCAGGCACCCATGCTCCATTCGAAACCCCACTTGCCTTAGCGGACTTTTGCTCGCTCGTGTGGGTAATCTCGCCTTTATACTGCGGAGTTCTCCAATTTCCAGATTGGGCGTTGGAGCTTTGATGGGGGATACCCCTCCTCTTGAGCCTTCTTTCCACCTTGATAGCTTTGTCCAATAATTCATCCATGTCAAGGTAATGTTGGAGCTCCACAACATCTGCAATTTCAGCGTGTAGTCCTCTCAAGAAACGTGCCATGGTTGCTTCTATATCCTCCCGAACATCAGCCCGCAGCATGGCCATCTCCATCTCCTTGAAGTAATCCTCAACCGTCATACTACCTTGGGTGAGAGTTTGCAATTTATGGTGCAAATCCCTGTGGTAATACGCTGGTATGAAGCGCTTCCTCATGATCCTTTTGAGTTCTTCCCAGGTGCGAATGAGTGGTGCTTCATTTCTCCTTTGTCTGGTGCGAATCTGATCCCACCAAACGGCTGCGTATTCAGTGAACTCAATGGTTGCCAACTTTACTTTTTGGGACTCTGAGTAGTGGTTGCAGTCAAAGAGCATCTCAATCTTCCTCTCCCATTCCAAATATGCTTCAGGGTCCGACTTGCCTGGGAAGGTAGGAATTTTGAGTTTGATTCCCTTTAGTTCATCATCCCCTTGATTAGGGATGCGTTTATAATTCCGGAATCGGTTTCCATCTGCCATGTCCTCCTCATTGTTCGAATCACCTAACTCCTCCACGTATGGTTGTCTCTTGGAGGCATTCTTGCCTAGGGTTGATTGCTCCACCTTATCCTCCAGTGTATCAATTCTCTGAGCCATGCGATCAATGGCGCCTGTTAATGCTTCAAGAACATGTTTCATGTCATAAGGGTCACTTGTCGCATGAGTTTGAGACATGTTTATAGAGTACCTGCAAGGCTCAACAAACAGTTAGTAGAAACTGCCTCACTCACTCCCTTAGTGTATCACTCACCCTCGTGTATGTCACTCAAAGCGCTCCAATGGACTTACCAAACACCTTTACCTGTTGGGTTAGGTAGTTTGAGAAATGCTGCTCAAGCCCAAATAATTGTCACCAACTTCTTCCTCAAGAGTAATCACGGAGATGTAGGAGAAAGTGTAGGGAAGTGTTCCTAAAAGCTAGGAGAAAATATAGGAGAAAGTGTAGGAGAGTGTTCCTAAAATCTAGGAAGAGAATATAGGAGAGTTTCCTAAAGTGGATGAGAGAATATAGGAGAGTTTGCTAAAGTGGATGAGAGAATATAGGAAAGGTCCTAAAAATGTATGGGAGACTTTAGGAAAGTTTCCAAAAGAAATGGATAAGAGAGTTTAGGAAAGTTTCCTAAAAAATGGATGAGAGTTTAGGAAAGTTTCCTAAAAAGGTAGGAGAGAGAGTGTCCAAGTGAGTACAAAGAGTTATCCAAGTGCTTTACTTAGTTTCCTAATTGATTTTGGAAACAAGTTAGTTTTTGGAAACCTTTTGAAAATCCTCTTCCTCTTGAACAACTTTTGGTAACCTTCTTGAAACAACTTTTGGTAACCTTCTTGAAACAACTTTTGGTAACCTTCTTGAAACAACCTTTGGTAATCTTCTTGAAACAACTTTTGGTAACTTCCAAATTCTACTCCAAGAAAGATTGCACAAATCAGATTTGGTTCTCTATTCAAAACAATTCGGTTGCCCCTTTCTTTCCTTTCCTTTTTTTTTTCTCTTGCCAACCAATTCCTCTTTTCTTTCTTCTTTTTTTTGACTACAACTATCAACCACGACACAAAACAAGGAAGTCCACAAATAATAACTACCAAGAACTCCAAGATCTTTCAAGAACTTTCAAGGAAGTTGTCAGGAACTTCAGAAATTTCAAGATTGTGATCAAGAATGCAAGAAGCTCAAGATTATTGTAAGTTCTCTTCAAGATTCACAAAATTCCAACAAGTTTTGCCAAAATTCAGATTTGAAAACCAAGTAAACAAGTTGGATAACACAAACAACAAGGCTGGACAGATTTGTATTCGGATGAACAGTAACTATGAACAGTGTCGGTGAACAGTAACGATGAACAGTGTTGGTGTGAACAGTACGGTGAACAGTGACAGTAATAATTTTTTTTTTGGTTCTAAACAAACGAACAGATTGGGATAAACATATATGACTCGAAATAAACGAAAAAAAAAAAGATATAACCTGGTGGTTGTCGACTAGCTCTGGTACCAACTGATGTGAAACCCCGATCTAGACAACCAAAACACCATGGCTTAGGCAGCGGAAATTTGACCCAACTAATCCCTAGAAGTCACGAACAATTTTGATATTATCTCAACCCGTAACTACTCGAATTAACGAACCAAATTGGAGGTAGTAGAACGCCACAATCAAGGAGATACTCGATTGATAAGTTCGGGTGAATAACTTGAGAAGATTCTCAAGTATTCAAAGGAAACTCTCTTGCCAAAGAGAAAGTGAAAACTCACTAATTGTATTTAATAGCCAAAAACTGATCCCAAAACAAAGAGGAAGTGGGGCTATTTATAGCCCTTACAAGCATTAACCCTAATCCAAAAATTGACCAAACTACCCTACATACTTAAGGAAGATTTTGGGCCTCACTTACTAACAAATGGGCCGCAATTAAACTAGCTTAATTACCTAGACTTTCTAAAGCGAGAAATAACCAAAATCAACGAGGAAAATCAAATAATCCTACTAAACTCAAGTATTCGTGCAATCAACTGGTCTTCACTTGAATCTTCCAATTCCCCATGTGCTTGAATGGGCCTTGGTCTTTATATTCTCATCATATATACTTGCAGAAAAATCGCATGTAGGGTATATAAAATTGGTAAATGTAAAGTTTGACTGTGGAATGAGTTCAATTGTTATATGTATTCCCCGCACTCGTCAAAATAGAAGCAAAAGTGACCAAATGAGGTGAAAAAGACGAAGTTCGATCAAGGAACTCGACCCCTCAATTTGAGTAAATATTGTTTTTGATTCATTAAAAAGGAGTAAAATATATGTTTTGATCATTTTACATGTGTGTGCATTGGTTATTGTGACAAAAGAATGATCTAGAATATATTTTGAGCAATTGAGGTACAGAGTGTAATTTTTAGAAAGTTAAAAATTTCTACAAAAATTTGCAGAAAAAAATGCGAGCTCAGGAAACAGGACTTTATGTCGCGTATTCAAGAACTTGCATATTGAGTTCTACATGATTAAAGCAGAATACATGGCCTTGATATTATGGATGAACTTGCTATATCATGCTAGTAATGTTTACTTGGTTATTTGATGATATTATTTTGAGCAAGTTATTTATCACTTTTGCTTATCTAATCATGATTAACCGGCCAATAATTGTGATAATCTTAAGGTGTTAAATTTGCAATGAAAATTGGGATTTAACACTAGTTCAAGGAATTGATAAACCTAGAGAGTACACTTACGAGAGTAGAAGTGCACCTATGTGGCTTTAGTGACTTGTTTCATGTAATTTCATAGAAAAAATGAACTTGTAGTTAATTTCATAACCGCGAGAGTATGGTTTAGGTACAAGTATAGTTGATTCATTGCGATAATAGGTTTCACATACATTAAAAAATTACTTCATAACTAGCCAAGATAATAGCATTCACTTAGCTAGTAACTTCATTTGTAGGAGTAGTAAGGAATTTCATATCTTTAGGGGCTTTTTATTGTTACTTTTATTACTTTTATTTCATATTTGTAGCATAGATTGCATTTGTGATAGTCTAAATAATAAAGGAGTTCAAAAATCATTAGTAATTGATAATTTTCTCTGTGCGATCGATCCTGAATACCCTATATTCAATCACGACTCGTATACTTGTGAAAAATTGAGTGTGGGGTATTTAGGATGTTATAAATGTAAAATATGACTATGGAATGAGTTTATTATTATATGTATACCGCGCTCGTCAACTTTCTTTGAAGCATCTTTGGGTTGTATTGTTGCTCAACATCATGTTGGAACCCACAAAAGCATTGAAGGAATCAAACTTAGGGACCATGCATTACAAACCCCAGTTTGAGTTCGACTAGAGGAGGTTGATTAAGGACTTACAGCTTGGGGCTGATTGATATTCTTGATTGAGTCAAGTTTTGGCCAAAGCTTTAGCCATTTGTTACTTGTTCCATTAATCGTTTGTTTAATTTGCGTAGACAATAAAAATGACCAGCTCATGTTGAGTTTTGGTTAGCTAGATTGTTAGGGTTGAGTCCAAATTCTGCCAACTAGATGTTTGTTGGGCCATGAGTCTTGTTAGTTTATAGATGAAATAATCAGCCAGTTTGTTTGATTGATGGGTCAAGTAGTTAATTTAGTTAAACTAGGATGAAGTGCAGTAATCTTAGTTCCATTTGGATTAGTCTAAGTTGGATTGGTGCCTATAAATAGGCAAGTCTTTTCTTTGTAATAGGAAGTCGAAAATTCCCAACAAATAACATTGAGGGTGAAAATTTTCTTGGCTTCTTGTAAGCTTTCTTTGAATTTCTTAAAGCTGTCCTAAATGTTCATTCGATATATCAATAAAAAATCGCACTTGATTGTAATATCGTTCTACCCAAACTTGATTCATCTTATGCTATCCAAGATCAAATTAGGTTTTCTGCTTCCAATCTTGGATACCACCAATTCTAGATCATGTGGTTCGTCATGTCACAAATTGCATTTGAAATAGGGCGTGAGTCGTATCAGCGTCACAATATTCTTGCCTTTTCTGTGAACTTTTTGAGTATCAACAAAAGTGATATTAGCATAAAATATTGGTTAAAAATTGGAGTGGCGTATTTTTCTTTCTCTTTAAGAGCATGGATAAGATGTGTTTTAAGTGATGAGCAACGATCCTGACCAAAGTTTCTTCAAACTACCTTGATTTTAGTACATTGTAAACAAATGTTTTAAGTAATACAGTGATTCACAATAAGGATATCTTCACTAGATCTATTGAGTGCAATTGAGCAATAAAATTACTAAATTTTCCAGCCTATTAACGCAATAACGTTTTAAGTAAAAACAAAACCTAATTGAAAATGTTCAATGAAAATGTCCCTTCAGTCATAATGTACTTCCAAGTTTGGTTATGACATATTTCAACAGATTCTCTAAATGCGTGAGAGGTTTACATAGAATTTCACCCGGTATCTAGCACAAATTGCCATCATCAAATCTATTTTAAAATAACTTTTGTAGATTTTTTTATATTTCTAAATTCAGAAAGGTACAAATTAAACAACAAGAGCCAGAGGTGCAAATTTTTGAGCAAAGAATAGGAAATGCCTTTACCTTTGGTGTTTCTAAAAGTAAAGGGCAATAAACATATTATAAATGATCATTTTTTCAAGATATGGAAGAATAAATGATTTAAAATGGATTTATGCCTCCTCTATGAAATTTTGAGTATCAATAAAAGTGATATATGCATTAAAACATGGTCTAGAATTAGAGCAACATATTTTTCTTTCTTTCTTAAAAGGAGGAAGTAAGATGTTTGAAGTGAGAAACAACCTTTATCAGAGTTTCTTCAACTTTCTTGATCCTATGTGCATTATAAAAAAAATTTTAAGTTATACAATTACTATCTCTACTCAAAAATATTATATCCACTCTATATCTTTCTCAATATCTTTCCTAGTGATGCGAGTAGAATTAATTTGTAAGGTACACTTCTACCAACAAAACTGCACCGTTAAATAAAAAAATCCATCTGTGTTTGAGTTAGTGTCCTTGTACTAGTATGTCAAAGGTGTACTTATACGAACAAATATGCATCATTAAATAAATAAAAACAGCCGTCTACTGACTTCACTCTCCTATTCAACCGAAGCCAAAAAAAGTAGGAAGTCTCCTAATTGGCCCGTTTCCTATTTTTACTAAACTACCTTTTCCAATTCAAATCTAACAATCAGCTAATGGAATATTTGCAGTCCTACGTTGTACTTCCAATTGGCAATTGGTGTCTCGCGCTTGTCCCGCATTTTCTGGACATGTTAAGGTCTGACTTGACGCGCCTATGCCAAATAGTAATTGTAGTGGAGAATTTGCACGTTTTTATCCCATTTTGTTCCAACTCCCCGCAATCAATACAAATTTTCAAAAGTGAGTAGAATCCGTCAATTAATGCACACTTGGTAATATAATAGGAGGGATTTAATTACAAAATAAATGACACAATTACGACTTATCAATTCCCCCCACACCTAAATTATGCTTGTCCTCAAGCATGAGAACAACAAACAAACACCAATTCCAGACAATGGTTATTGCTCCATCTACCTTATTGCCGAGTTATCAAGAAAAACACATATCAAGCATCAATGGTCAAGATCCAAGAAACATCACCCTGGTTAGCTTCTAAATCGCAGACTCCTCCAATTTAGGGCTAACTATTCTAAGAAAAAGGAATGATCGATCAACATTTATCAACAAATGATCCAACTATTAACCAAAATATCAACATTAAATCCACAAATCGGGGAGCTGGCTTTAATCACATATTGACACAATCTTCACTTTTATCACGCTTTTCTATTTTTCTATTTTTTCAGTTTTAATAGTAATAATAGACTTAGTGTCTAGCCATTAGAGTCTTTTGACGCGAACTCCAATATTTGCCAGATGATGGAGCCCGGTTACTCAGCTCCTATCGCTACGCGACCACGTACTCATAGCAATTACTACCGTTTGACGCGAGAATTGATACTTTAGTTGAAGATCCCCGGTTATTCAGTAGTAACAACTAGCGGAGTACAATCAACTCTTATTTACAACCAGATAACACAATAACTCAAAATATCACAAAGAAAATAGCAGCAGCTAGCCTTATTTTTCAAATATGGAGAACTAAAGTTAATAACTGGATCAATTCACATGAAAATGCCAACAATCATTCCCAATGCCTAGAAAAGTTAACCAAAAATTAGAAGAGCCAAACAATCACCGATATTCACCAAAGAGATGATCTTGGACTCAACCATATTAACTAGATATACTTTTATTACTAAAACTTGGCAATAGCAGAATTAGAGTCAACAATCCAACATCAAACCTTGGTATTCACATGAGAGCTAATCACTAAAAAGAAACAAAGAGAATGAACGAAAGATAAACAAATAACAAACTAAAAAAAAAAGAAAAAACATCTAAAAACTAAAAACTAGAAATACTAGCATCACAGCTGTCCAATCCCCCCGCCCCACACTTAAATCCGACATTGTCCCTAATGGAGAGTAGAAAACAAGTAAAGCGAAGAGGACAACGAAACTTCCCTCGTGAGTGGCTAACAGGTAGGCGGGAACGGTGCAGGGAAACCGATGTGATAGAAGTACGCGGCCAAGTTCTGAGACATCTCAACTCAATTCAACTAGCAAATGCAAAACTCTGTCCACCCAAAATCTCAACAAAGTCTCCAATTAGACAGTGAATATCTCAACTTAAAATCGCCAATTCAGCAATAGCAGTTTAGAAATTTGACAATAACCACATAATTACAAGTTCTTCCTTTTCAATCAGGCAGCTAACCAATTATGAATAACAAATGCTAGTCAAAATACCCCAACCAGTACCACTGGTGCACCCCACAGTAATGAAACGAGTCAATCGGCCACAGAATCTAAATCACTGGTAAACCCAACAGCACCAGACAATACCAAAAAGAAATTGGAAAGCGATTGTCAAGTACCTCCAACGTAGACAATGGCCAAACAATATCTCCGAGAGAGAATGATGGTTATCAAGAGAAGGAGACAGAGGTAGTGGCGCGCGACCCGTGACTGCGGAGGCGTCGAGAGGCAGAGAGAAGAGTGAATCCAACAATCAAACCCAGCAACTTATGCTTCAATTAATCAGGTGGGAGTTAAGAAGAGTGAATACCTCTACCATTGTGTGAAAGAGGGGGATGCGAGGGAAGGGAGAAATACGGACAGTCGCGAGGCGAGGAATGGCGGCGAATAGCAGCAGTGCGAGAGGTGGCGAAAGTGGAAGGTCGCGACGTGCAGCAGTGGTTGGTTGCAACAAGGAGAGAGAGGGAGAGCGAGGTGGTGGCACGGCGCACGACGGTGGAAACGTTGGCTTCGGACAGTGGCGGTGCGGGAGGTGGATGTGCGCGGAGAAGAGACAGAGGGGTAATGGGGTGGCGTCCATGCCGCCTGGCGACGGCGAGATCGACAGTGGCGGCAGCGTTGTTCGTCGATTGCGGAGAGGGGCGGCGAGCGTAGGTGCGAAGCGAAGAGGCGGCGACAGCTCTAGTTTGAGTCGCGACCAAAAGAGAACCAGGGAAGAAGAAGGAAAGAAGAGAGAAAGAAAGAAAAAGAAAGGAGATGGAGAAAGAAAAAAAAAGAAAAAAAAGAAATAGTTTTGGATTTTTTTTGTAAATTTAAAAAGTTGTAATTTGAAAATTAGAAGCTATAGTTAAACGGAAATTTTTTTTAATTAAAAAATTTAATTTTTTTATCATTAACAAAATTTATTTTTGAAATTCAAAATTAGAGATTAAAAGAAAATCAAAATTTTCTTCAAGGTTTCAATACTTACCTTTCCCACGAACATGACGCGGGCACATCATGAGGGTAAGAACCCTTCTGACGCAGAGCTCTCCATGTGACTCGACGCGGGCACGTCATGAGGGTGGAAACCCTCCTGACCAATATCAAGAAGTTGCACCTTGCCACGCGTCCAGTTGACGCAGGTGCGTCAAGTCAGAGAGATACCTATGCATCATCAAAAACGAAAATGGAAACCAGAAATCTGTCAAACTCAAGAAAAATATATTTAAACTATCAAACAAAACTGAACAAATAACTAAAAGAAATTGGGTTGCCTCCCAATGAGTGTCTTTCTTTAATGTTTTTGACTAGACGTTAAACACCACTCTTCAATTTGGATGTAATTTAATTTTTCTTGTAATCGGTGGCCCTCCTCCGGGATCTAAATAGTCATTGAGTGCAGCCTTCTTTCTTAATTTTCTATTCATTTTTACTTCATAAATTACTTTCATCCCCTGATACTTGTTCGCAGCAATTTTGAATTTATCGCTACAAACAAACTCAAAAAATTCTTGTACAGAGGGATTAATAGCATGAATAGTAAATATAGAGTGAGAATCAATAGGATGTTTTATTGTATCAAAAATATTAAAGTGGACTATTTCTCCATCAAATTTCATTGTGAAAGTACCCTTACTAACATTAATCTTAATTTGGGCAGTACTTAAGAATGACCTTTATAATATAATGGGTGATGGATTTAGAACACTTCCATCATCCATGTAAAGCACATAAAATTTAGTAGGAAAAATTAATCCATCTACTTGCACTAAAACATCCTCAACTACCCCATCCGGATAAGCAAATGTACTATCAGCCAATTGAATTATTATCTATGTTTCTTTTAAAGGTCCTAAATTTAGGGAATCATAGATTGATTTAAGTATCACATTAATAGAAGCCCTTAAATCTAGCATGGCATTTTTAATTTTAGAATGTCCAATCTTACAGGGGATAGTAAATATATCTGGATTTTCGCATTTAGGTGGTAGTTTCCTTTGTAAAATCGCTGAAACGTTTTCACCTACCACAATATGCTCATCCCCCCTCAACTTCTTCTTGTTGATGCACAAGTTCTTCAAGAATTTCATGTACTTTGGCACTTGTTTGATTGTATCTAGTAGGGGAATGTTGATCTCTACCTTGCGAAATACCTCCAATATCTCTTTCTCCTTGTCCTGCTTCTTCGAGCTCTCTAACCTGCTAGGAAAAAAAGGTGGATTAGTTTTAATTTCAATGATTGGGTCAGGGAGTACCACTAGATTTTTACGATTTTTGTCCTCCTCCTTAAGTTCTTTCTCGATCTTTTCCTCATCCTTGTCTTTTGGAGTAACAAGTTCAGGCCCTTGAATCTCTTTCCCATTCCTGAAGGTCATTGCACTTACATTCTTCAGGTTTAGTTCAGGTTGAGATGGCAATTTTTCGTAAACTTGGGATTCCAGGCGATTAATTGCTATCGCCATCTGACTCATTTGACTTTGCATTGCTTGCATCTGTTCCAATTAATTCCTAATACTTTGTAGATCAGAATCTGTCTTTTGTTGATTAGTAATTAATTGCTTCATCATCTCCTCTATAGACGGACTTGAGTTTGAAGGGGGTGGTGGCGAGTGAGGTTAATACTATTGTTGATACCCTTGCGGCCTATTTGGTGCGAAATTTGATTGCCTATTTCCTCCATAACTGAAGTTAAGATGATCTCTCCAACCCGGATTGTACGTATTCGAGTACGGGTCATATTGTTTTTTTGGCGCAGGCGCGTGACCAGCCATGTTCACTTGCTCCGCATTTTCTTCTTGAATCATTGGGCACATCTCTGTAGAATGACCCATAACAGTGCAAATCCCACACACTTTGGCTTGTGATACAGTTCCTACAGCCAATTACCTAACAAACGATGTTAACTCAGTCAATTGTTGCTGGATAGAAGATGTCTCTATCTCATTCACTTTGTGTGTCAGGACATCCCCCATCGTACCAAACTGCTGCGAATTCTCAGCCATTCCTTCAATTAGTTCCCACGTTTCTCGAGAAGTTTTGTTCACGAATATCCCTCCACTTGCAGTATCAATTATACTCCCGTTTCTGAAAAGTAGCCCCTCGTAAAAATATTAGATGAGCAATTGCTCACTTATACGCAGGAAAATATTTGTTTAAAAATTTTTTCTTCAGTTGATTTCATGTGGTGATGCTACCTGGTGGAAGGTAGTACAACCAATCTTTTATGGAATCCTTCAAGGAGAAGGGGAATGCCCTCATTTTTATCTGTTCTTCTGTAATTCTCGGGGGTTTCATGCTATTGCAAACGACATCAAACTCTTGCAAGTGCTTGTAAGACTCCTCACCTAGAAACCATAAAAAGATGGTAAGAGATGAATTAGACTAAATTTTAATTCAAAACACGTGTTATCATTTAAATGCAAAAAAGTAATGCATAAGGGCTGCTGATTTAAATCAGGTGCAGCCAACTCCCTTAGTGTTTGTGCATTAGCCATAGTCACTTCTTCTCGATCCGAATCACTCGAAGTATCACCAAACGGACTTGTTACTTCAACTTCCAGATCAAGTCTATGAGATGCAACACTAGATTGCTCCTCTCTGAGCTGTCTAGTCTCTTTTCGCGTTCTCCGCGCAGTCTTCTCTACCTCAGGGTCAAAAATCAATTCACCTGTACGAGAAGAAAGAGCCATACACTAGAAAAATATTAGAAAATTAAAACAAAAATGAATTTAAAAAGAAACAAATACTAACGTCAGTCCCTGGCAACGGCGCCAAAAATTGACAGGTGTCGAACCTGTGCAATAATAAAAAATAAACCAAGTTGCTAATTAAAATAATCAAAACCCGATTCTAAGTATTGGAATAGGGACTTTAGGTGTGCAATGGGTTACTTGATTCACCCTGTTCCCGAAGAGTTTGCTTAATACAATATATCCGAATGGGATGGCTCATTCACAAATAATTATTGATTTGTAAATAGGGCAAGTAAGGTCGTATTCTCAGGGATTGGAAATATTTGTCTCTTTTTGACGTTCAAAGTGACAATGGGGCATTTTTTATAGCAATGGCAATGAGTAAACGATTTGAATAAAAATAAATAACCAATAAAAGATTAAATGACAAATTACTAAAATCAGAGTAATAATAACTAAAGGTCTAGCCAAGAAATAATTTCAGTAATAGTTCACCTAATTGATCATCCATGCAAAAGGCAATTTCAATTATTTTACTAATAAATAGGTTATAACTGCCAAATAAGCGATGACAGTCAACCCCTCTTTACTGTGTCGGTGATTAAGGTACGCCCGTTAATCATTGCTCTAATTGAAAAATAATCTTAGGTACGCCCGTAAGATTTAATTTCCCAATTGCCTTACGTATTAGAGGAGCCCTATTCTAACCAAATAATGCACTACCAGGGTTATTTTAGATTAGCCAGCGTATTTCACTGACACAAACCCAATCATGCCAGTTGTCACTATATAATTACGGATTTAACGCTCTAATTGACATCAAGTTGCTAAATTGATTCAACGTCCGGGCCCAAGATATTTAATTAACAAAACAACCATAAACATTACAAACAGAAAATATGCAAATACCAGTAAATAAGATGAATAAATAAAATTAATTCGATCTCACAAATTTTAGATGAACCAAAATCTCTATTGTTCCTTGACTAGAAGAAGGGATTTAGTTCATCCCTGATGAGGAAAACCCACGCGAAATTGTAAAAGTAATTGTTGCGTACATTGCCTCTCAATTGAGAGTAGCAATCCGATGGAATAAGTCACAAGAATAATATGCCAAAAGTCAAAATCCAAAGTAGTCAAGAATGTCTGCTACTTTTTCTCCAATTCCCCTCTATTTCCTACCTAATTGTCCACTCCTATACGGTTATGACAGGTGTCGAGTCTGTACAATAATAATTACTTACTCAAGAGAAATACAGATTTTGTATATAGCGGTGAGTAGGGTCGAATCCACAGGGACTGGGGATAATTTGTTTCTTCTAAAGTTCAAAGTATGTGGGGTTTTAGGATTAAATGCTAACGAGCTAAATAAATCACATGCAAAAAAATAATAATAATTAATTGACAGAAATAAATGGGAAAAATCTAGCCAAGGGTACACTTCAGAAATGGTTCATGCACTGATTATCGATTCACAGATAATTCCACATTTATTAATAGATTGGTTATAACTGTCATACACGCGATAAACAATCAACCTTTCCTTAATTTCTCGATAGTTAAGGTACGACCGTTAACTATTTCTCTAACCCAGAAACAACCCTAGGTACGACCGTAGGATTTAATTGCTAGATTGCATTAAGAATTAGAAATGCTCAATCCTAACTAACAAACACGCTACGAGGGTTTATTTAAGTTAGATCGTATGTTTCCCTGACATAAACCCAATTACGCCAGTTGCTACTGGGATAAAGATAACGAACAATTACGGATTCAATTACCCCTATTTAGTAAAATAGCCTATATGAATAATTAATTATTGCGCACTAATCAATCATACACAAGAGTTATAACAATTAAAAGCAGGAATCATATAAATACCAATAAATGAGGAAACGATTAAAATAAATTCGATCTCACAGTAATTACAGAACCAAATTTTCAGTTGTCCCTTGACTAGAATTAAGAAGCTAGTTCATCTTCATGGATGAAATTCCATGCAAAATTGCAAAAGTCATTCTCTCCCCAAAACAAAGCTATGTTTTCCCTCGTACTAATAGAAGAGGCGGACCTAGAGAAACAACCCAAAAAATGGCAAAACAAGGCCAACCCGCTAAAAAAAAGGAATCAATCTCCTAAGCTAAGTCTACCTCCTTTTTCTCTTAATTGTTTCCTTGTCTTACACGGCCATATGAAGACTAGAGGAAAGAGCCCCACTTTGACTCCACTTTGCTATTCATCCGCACCAATCAAGCTAGGAAATCTCCTAATTGAAAAGAAAAAGCTGCCGAAGATAATGTGAATCGTTTCCTAAAAATATAAAAATAACTATTAAAGAAATTTTCCCAATCTTCAACCTCGTGCTCTCGTTGACTTCTACTCGGACTTGGAAACTTCCACGCTCGAATCCCAAATCTTCTGAACTTGAATGTGCCACCACCAAATTAGCTGGAAATTATCCCTTTTAATCATGTTTTGGTTATTTTCCTACAATTAGCACCATTAACCAAATATAAGTAGAATTCGTCAATTAATACAATATTTGGCTAAAATCAAGGAAAAAAATAATTATAAATGTAGTAACAATTTATAACCTATCAGGCTACTCCAGTGAGTATTAGGAAAAGAGAGTCCCAATCTCAATTAACTTCACTCTCCTATTCAATCGAAGCCAAAAAATGTAGAAAGTCTCCTAATTGGCCCGTTTCCTATTTTTGCTAAACTACCTTTTCCAATTCAAATCTAACAATCAGCTAATGGAATATTTGCAGTCCCACGTTGTACTTCCAATTGGCAATTGGTGTTTCGCACTTGTCCCGCATTTTCTGGACACGTTAAAGTTTGACTTGACGCGCCTACGCCAAATAGTAATTGTAGTGGAGAATTTGCACGTTTTTACCCCATTTTGTTCCAACTCCCTGCAATCAATACAAATTTCCAAAAGTGAGTGGAATCCGCCAATTAATGCACACTTGGTAATATAATAGGAGGGATTTAATTACAAAATAATTGACACAATTGCGACTTATCAGTTTCTTTGTTGATTGCAAGCAAGTTCCAATCACTAAGTTTTATATATCAACTAGATACTATATTCATGACTAGTTATAAAATCTTACTAGTTAAGTATTACTTAAAATGAATTCAAACCTTAAAAGGAAATGAAAGATTAGTTGATATATTGGGTGTAAGACATGCCGATGACGCTTTGGTTTTCTCAAGTGGTACTCATTCTTCTTTGAAGTATATTTTGGATGTTCTTCATAAATATGAAAACTGTTCAGGCCAGCAAGTTAACATAAGTAATAGTTGTTTCTTGACCCATCAACGGTTGTATGTGGCAAGACGGCGAGTAATCAAAAGCGTCACTGGGTATTCTTATCAAGATTTTCCAGTGAGATTGCTTCAAAAAAAAATATTTTCCAGTGAGATGTTTGGGTTGTCCGCCATATGCAGGCCGTAGCAAAATTTCCTTTTTTGGAACGTCATGTCAGGCCATTGTGACTCTGTAAATTCATTTGTCATGGTGACAGGCCGCTCTTGATCAGGGACGTGCTTTCATCCTTTCCTATTCAAGTCCTAGCTGCAGCTACTTCTCCTAAGTCTGTTTTTAATATGATAGTATCTATTTTTCCTAGATTTTTTGTGGGTTTCCTCAGAGGAGCAGAGGAACACTCCAGTTTCGATTAGAGTTGGTCCTTGTTCGTTCACTCTCACTAATTCACGAGCTGTACCCTCTCACCAATTCATGCATTAGTAGTATATTATCAGCTATACTTCTTCCTATTATAAAAGTACTCTAATATTCACCAATGATTCGAGGAATTACAGCTTTCAACCTATTAGTTTGCACTTTTGAATAGCATTTATATAGTAAACTACAACAGGCTATAGGCTTGAAATCCCTCATTTGTGTTGTATTCTGCACCGTTGGGATCGGTGTAATTATACTGCTACTCAAAGGATAATACATATACTTCTTATCAAAACAAAATTGAACACAGCTCGAATTACTTTTTCACCAATTACATGCCAATTCTTTTTTTTTAAAAAAAAAAAAAAAAAGTGCATTAAAGCCATCTTGGCTTGTAGCTTTGCCAGCTTTCATGGTAAACATAGCATGTTTAATCTCTTCAGCCGACACACTAGCTTGGAGAAAGCGATCGAATTGATCACTAGTGACGGTTTTAATGTTTATTTGTTGCAGCTTGCCCTTCAAATCAGGGTACTGAGAGTTAGATTTACTGAACAGAGTCTTACAAAATTCCACTGCAATTTCTTGAACTTGCTCATAGTCCTTAACAATATCACCTTCATCATTTCTAAGTGAAAGTATCTTATTCCTGGCAGCATGACCCTTCACCTTTATGTGGAAAAAGCAATATTTTGATAGGGCGTGAATTGTATTATCTTTATATGTACAAATTACTAGTTAATGGTGATAGTTGAGCTACAATTTGAATAGAAACATCTTAATTTTGATCACATGTTGTTTTAATATGTGGAGAGCTCAATTGAAGAGAAAATGGACTAATCTTGGCAAGACGAATCAAGCAAAGAAGCAATAAAAGAAGAAGAAGAATGAACGAACAAGGGCTGTTGCATTACTAAGGCTTTGCAGGCAGATCCATAGTGATCTGTGTGTGGATCCTCAATAACTGCGTCAGATATCAAAATGGTCTTCACGCCAGACTTTTTCTGGTTGTTATGGTTTTGAGCTTCATCCAATGACCGGCCCAAACTTGGGGCCAGTATTCATTCCAAATCGGTTCCTTAGCAATTTTTTTTTAGCTCCAAGAAGTCTAATCCTACCATATTTGGGTTAGAGCATTAACAAACTATAAATAGGGGTTATCTAGGTCATTATTAGGGGGAGAAACACACTATACTAACATTAGTTCATCATATAAAACTCTTTCTTAGGAGATCAAGGATGGGTTCAAGGCATGGAATCAAAGAGAAATCAAGACGGAGTTCGGAGCAAGAAAAATTAAAAAGTTTTCTTTACTTTTATCTTCGTACATGTATTTACTCTTTGAATTCTTGATTGTACAATGACCATGTCGAACTAATTTGTATCTAGGGTGAGGATTTTGTGAAAGAGTATTGGTTATTTATTTTAATTAAATTCTTTATATTTGTATTGATTTATCTATCTTGATTTAATTACGTGCTATGTTTGATCACCATAGATATGCTCTTAGAGTTTGTATTGAACTGAGAAGGGACGTACAACTATACACTAGATAGATAAATATATTTAATTTAATTACATGAGTAGGCTAGGGTTTGTATGATGTAATTGAAATCACATAAGATCTTAAAAGATTTAATTAAATACTTATAATCTTGAGAGAGATGTAGGATATGATTGGGCACAATTTAGTTGTATCAAGAGATAATCTAAAACACCTTTACATAATACATTCTTGGCATGTTAAGAAATTAGCTGGATAATTAATTCAAATTCTAGCTCAAAATTTGAAACTTTAGCCTCTTGCTAATTGTTATCTCGCATCTATTTTATTTGACTTGATAATTTACTTTACCTCTTAATTATAAATCAAATCCTTTGAATTTAAATTTCATTGCCTTCTCATAATAATTAAAGTAGAGAAAATTAATTCGTCCTTGTGAGTTTGACCTCTAGAATACTCCTGATGATTTTGTTACTACGATCGGCTCTGGGCACTTGTAGAAATACCCGATCAATTTTTATCTCCGGATTGTAGCCACTGCATTCTGGACTAATCCTTATAGAATTCCTCTTCAGCTAGAATCAATCTAGCGTATTCCTAGATTAGAACTTTCTCTTCAGCAATTAACTCAGGATCAAAAGATTGCTATTGCATATGCTGCTGCACTATTATCAGTTGCTCTTTTTTGCTTTGAACTCCACTAGAGATGTGGTTATAATGTCGTTTATTCAGCTCTTGAAGCCTACCCTTAAGCTGTTTTAGTCGAAAACTGATAAGCTGCATAGGATTCATTAACGCTCCAGGATCAGCTTGCCAAGAATCCAACAAGAGACATCAAAAAACTCATTATGCTGCATCCAAAAGCTACGGAATTTAAAACACTTTGGCCCAAATTTAACTTGATCTAGCTATTTATTCGGATTGGTAATGATACAACAAAAAATTGTTAGCCTTAATGTTTGGAAAGTGCTATTCTTTCTATAATCATATCTATAGGATTACAAAGGAATAAAGTTCTCTCAGTCAAAGCTTGATTCGAATTTAGTCAGCATTGAAGTCAAGTCGAGATTGAGTTGACCAAGTTGAGGTGCCGTGCTCGTATCTAGCATACCATAATCCTTTCTCATTTTTTCCTTTTCTTTAAAGATTAATCTTTTCACATACATATGCATATATATATACATACATGCATACATATATATATACACATACACAGATATATATGTATGTATACATACAGATATATATACATACATGCATACATGCATATACATATATATATGCACACACAGATATATATATATATCTGTTTACATATATATATGCATACATATGTATGTATGCATACAAATATATATGTATGTATGTTAACGAGGTTGCATGCATGTCACATGTACATTCAAATTTAAATTAAGATGATGCGCTATATATCCAAATCTACTAATGTATATACTGACAATGTGGGAAATATTTTAAATCAAAAAAGCATTTTTCTTGAGATATAAAGTATGCAGCCTTCTTTATCTTGACAGTAAGATCACCATTTTCTGGATTTGGGCCGTTCAAATGGGCGGGTCAAGTGGTTGCTTGAGTTTAATGAGGTACTAGGTGCAGATAGGTGGACCGCATAACCCCATTTAATTAATGGGTTTGGTAGGGTTGTGTAAATGGTTTTTCAGTCACTGAAAGCTTGACTATGACCCATTCATAATTTTTTGGTTTCTGTCACTCGACCCGTTTACTTTTGTCCAAGCACAGGCTGCATTTTTTAGACACCCAGCTTAAAACCCCAAATTAAACATTAAAGACCACCTGGTAATTTCCCTTTGGGTCTCAAATCTCAATATAGGTGGATGTAAATATTTTAACTTTTAATTTTGGATATTTTAACATTTAATGTCTCCAAAACCCAGCACAGTTGCAAAGAACATTAAATATGTAATTTTGATGTCTGTAATTTGACTATCAAGCATTTCTTTCATTCCTTACTCAAATACGACCTATGTCATATTTGATAATTTAGTTCAGCATTTAAAGTTAATGGATTCAAATGTTTAACATATTCAGATCATTTGATAATAAAAAATTAAACATCTAAATTAATTAAGTGGCGTTGAATTTTCTAGACAAAACTTGCTCTCAAAATTAAGTGATAAGCAATTCACTTATCATTGAATGTGATGTGTACTCAAATGTATTAAATTTAATACTTAACAATTCAATAATTTAATGGATTCAAATTTCAATTTTGTCAAACGTACCCTTATAGTCCTCTTTAAATTGGGGAAAAAAAAGAAAAATAGTAACATACACGGGAATGAAATTGAAAATGAAAGTAACGAGGGAAAGCCCCACGATGACTTCCGATGGAGAAGTCAGGTTTACGTCTGATCATCAGTTGTCGGTGAAGAGATAAGGCTCAGCTCATCCAAGCAAAAAGAATCGTGATTGGAGAAGTCATCGTAGAATTGGCAGCAATGTTCAATACAAATTGGTAAATGAAGAGATAAGGCTCAGCTTATCCAAGCAAAAAGGACTTGTGATTGGAAAAGTCATCGTAGAATTGACGACAATGTTCAATAGAAATTGGTAAGCGAAGAGATAAAGAGACAGCTCACCCAAGCAAGAAAGACCCGTGATTGGAAAAATCATCATAGAATCAAAAATAATGTCAATACAAATTGATTCAGTTAATAAGAAACAGAATATATTAAAAACATGTTATCTACAAAGATTGTATTAATAAATTATCTGTAGCATTCTTATAAACGACTCATAATTTTGGGATTAACGATCTCGGAAGCATGTCTTATCCCATGATAATAGTGACAAGAACCTATCCAAACTTTTTTTTTTCTCTTATCAAAAGTGTAGAATTGGCAACAACAATAATAACAGCCACGCTTTGTGCTTTCTTGCCTGCCCTTATTCCACATTTTTCTACAATGCATGCTTGATAGTTAACATTTTTTTAAGGCAAAATAGCATTTTATCGATCTGAGCAAAACAGTACTAAATGTACCTATTCTCCCAAACATAACAAACGTGCAAAACTTTATCCCCACGTGCATGTAAAACAAATTTGACCCGTAAAACATATAATAAACATCCGTATACGCAACTGTAAGCGATGTCCCAAAATAATTATCCCTACACAACGAGGGCAAAATTTCACCCATGATGAAACTACTTTCGACAGGGATTTTTGGTAAGAATGTATTACACAAATTTCTAATTTACGATCGAGCGCAAAATTTCACCCAAGATAGAACTACTTTTGACAGCAATTTTTGTCAGAATGTATTATTAGTATACAAATTTCTAATTTACCATACCAGGCTAATTTTATCTTAAAACTTAGGAGGACTATTGTCGTCCAATTGACGTTGCCTAGCTGCCTGCCTTCCAGTCACAAACTGACAATTAACAACAGATACTAAATCAATTTTCATTGGCCCAAGCAACCTCTCACATTTAAGTACCGTTCTTTCTGGGAGTCAAGACCTTAAAAGTAATGTCAAGATATCCTCCGTGTATGCTTTCTCATCCATCACGTTTCTAGTAACCTCATTTTTGTTCCTCTATGATGACAAGCTGTTCTGGAAATAATAATCATTTGACCACATGATTAAAAATCATTAATGCATTGCCATATAAAGTAATCTCTCACCATCTTACCTTCGTTTGATAAGTACAATTTATTTCCTAACCATTTTAATTTGTGATTCGGTTTGACTAACGAGTGTTCAATGGGCGCTCGTTAAAAGAAATTCGTATTAGTTTTTTGAAAAAAAAAAATTTATTTGTAAAAGTGTCGCAATTCGAGATGTGTAAGATAAGTGAGCATGTGTATTTATATAGCAATTTAGGTGTGGCCATTAGCGAAACACTTTTCCTAATTAAGCCTTTACTCTGTAACTGGCATTTCTAGCAAAATATATATAATAGATTGCGTGCCATTAAAAAATTCTTCAAAGCGCCTAGCTATAGTAATTACGTGGCAGCGGTGTATCTTTTCACACTGACCTTATCAAAAGACGCGTCCCATGCTGGTCGTTCGACAAGTCAAATGAATTTAGTTCTGGGTACGTCACCACATTTGTAGGCCTATAAATACGAGGAGTCTGGTCCGTTATTTTGATGTGCTAAACTCAGCAACCAGTTAGTTACAAATACCCATTTTCATTCATATTAATTAGCTAGCTAGTTCTTCAAGGGAAAAAATGGCTGAAGCCAAATCTGCTACTGTCACTGATCAGGTGAATAGTGATTCTACTGCCTAGCCAGACCTAGATTTCCTTCTTTTTCAAGTTCTTGTATTTGGAAAAGTATAAGGAGTTGCAAACTAAAATAATTTCAACGTTCTTGAATTGTCTTGAGCGATATTTTACATTTCTAGTTGTCCACATACATATGGGTAGGCGGTCTCTTGAATTGTTTGATTAAGCTTCTTCTGAGTGATGTAGTTTCTTATTAACTGATCGGATTTAGTCTTCTTCTGATTGTTTGTTTATTTGAAAGGATTCTAATTGATTTTGGGAACTCAATTGTTTTGCGATTTTCTAACTGGTTAAAATGTTTGGGATTTACAGATCGACATCAATTCAATACAACCAGTGAAGCCGGCCGACCCTCGCGTGGTCGAGATCGGACAATTTGTAGTGGAAAAATTTCACCACGGAAAGCTGCTTTTCATCGCCGTGCTTGGCGGATTCACGTGGAAATGTGAGGGAGGCAAGTACTACGCCCTTGTCATTGAAAATCAGAATTATGAGGGCGCCACATTTATCCATAAAGCACTTGTTGTTGAGGCCCCAGGTGAAACGAAACTCCTCTGGCACAAGAATTAATCAAGCACTACTATTGATTAGCTGAGGATCAAGCATTACTATTGATCCGCTGAGCATTACTAGTGTCTATGGTGTGGTTTTCAGTTTATGCATGGATGATGTACTGCTGCCATGCATACATCTTTCCAGTATTGTACTAGCATCTTTCCACCATTCCGTTTGTATTCGAGTTTGTATCCTTGTATGTTAAAAGGTGCACTTATACGGACAAAAATGCACCATTAAATGAATAAAAACGGCTGTTTGTTTTTGAGTTTATATCTGTGTATTTTGTTTCTCTGTTATTACTTCGAAGCAGTTTCCAATCCCTGAATTTGTATGTCAACTACAAAATCTGCTATATTCATGACCAGTTATAAAATTTGATAACTGGTTAAGTGTTACTTAAAATGGATCCAAACCCGAAAGGGATATGAAAGATTAATTGATATATTGAGAGCAAGACATGCCGATTACGTTTTGGTTTTCTCAAGTGGTACTCGTTCTTCTTTGTAAGTATATTTTGGGTGTTCTTCAAAAATACGAAAACTGTTCAGGCCAGCAAGTTTAACATAAGCAGTAGTTGTTTCTTCACCCCTCAACGGTTAAATGTGGCAAGACCACGACGAATAATCACAAGTGTTGCAGGGTTTTCTTATCAAGTTTTTCCAGTTTGGGTTGGCCGTAGGAAAATTTCCTTTTTCCGACATCATGTCAGGGCATTGCAACTCAGATTCTGTCTTTTGGATGAATAAATTCCCTTCTCATGGTGGCAGGCTGCTTTGCATCAAGCACATGCTTTCATCCATTCCTATTCATGTCCTAGCTGCAGCTAATCCTCCTAAATCTGTTTTTAATATGATAGAATCTATCTGTGCTAGATTTTTTCTTGGGTTCCTCAGAGGAGGAAAGGGACACGCCTAAGGATGGCAGCCCCTGCGGGGGGCCATTGGGGCGGGGGAGCGGGGGATATTATCAATTTTACCCCCGCCTTGCCAACCGTTTGAAAAAAAAAAACAGATATATATATATGTACATAATTATATATATAATGATAATATCAATTATATTACTAATTATACATGTCTATTAATAAAAATTATTAATTATTTATATTAAATTTATTAATATATTTATATTAAATTTCTAACTACACTTAATACAATAACACTTTTTTCTAAAAAAAACACAAAGTAATTTAGTGATTATATTTGTATCAAAAGTGAAAACTTGATTATTTTAGTTATATTTGTTTTATCATATTAGATTGTATTCAAATAACCTTTGTTTAATTATTTTTATGAGTTTCAATTGTGAAGTTACAATGAATAATAATTTGGTGATGTGTTAATATTTTAGTACTTGATTATTTAATTTAATTTTAATAAAAAAATTTTTAACCCCACCGGTACCCCCGCGGGGAAGCGGGGCGGGGGTTGGGGGAGGTGTCCCCCGCCCCATCCCCCCGTTGCCACGCCTAGAGACGCTAGTTTCTAACTCGGAATGGTCCTAGTTCCTTCACTGCTCCAGCTTCCAGAGCAGAGAAGTCAGGCCCTGCCATCACCAAATTAAGAACATGTTTCCTTGAAATGCCCATAGAGAGTGCTTTCTAGGTTCAACCAAAAACGATTCTCTCTCGGTTCCATTAAAAATATCATACATTTTATTTTGGAATGTTTCAAAATATTTGTCACATTGAAAATGTTAGATTACCTTTTAGTCTCTTTTTTTTAATATAGCTCTTCTTTCTAATCATATGCATGATATCATTAAATTTTAA
Source organism: Coffea eugenioides (assembly GCF_003713205.1). Taxonomy (NCBI): domain Eukaryota; kingdom Viridiplantae; phylum Streptophyta; class Magnoliopsida; order Gentianales; family Rubiaceae; genus Coffea; species Coffea eugenioides. The sequence continues at coordinate 10,994,242 of NC_040037.1, forward strand.
ATTTTAAATTTGTGGAGGGTAAAATTAGAAAGAGAAGTATAAACATCACAATTAAACCATTAATTTTTAAAAAGTTAGATTTCTCAAACATGACCTTTTTTTTTAATATAAATATCGAGATTTTATTGCTTGTAACACAAACTTACAAACGAAGTATAGGCCAGTCACGTAGACGACCTTTTTGAAAAATCGGAAAGATGGAAGCCCTAATTTATCCAACCTGACTGCCTCTCTTGCTAGCTGTGGCAAGTGATTTGGTTGGTCATAAACCCTAATCGAATCATATGGGTGCAAGAGACCCTCATTAGCGAGTATGTCTGCCATCGTGTTTGCTTCTCTAAAGCAGTGAGAGAACTGCCCTGGATCCTCAGCCAGCTACCATATTTGGTCAAACATGACTAAATAATTGAAACGGAGCGAGTAATAAAAACAATAAATATACCTCCATTTAGCCATAATACAAGAGGCTTGTTAGAAGGATTTTCGGACTCCACAAAATAGTAGAAGAGAGCTTTACTAGTCTTAGGATCAACAGTAACATACCCCCGAGAGTCCGTTTGGTTACAAACTAGATGAAATGGGATGACTTATCCTTGGATTATTAATCCTGGGTTTGAGTCATCTTCGGATAAATAATCTAAATTATCTAATGTTTAGTTGATTCTCTGTTGGATAGGATATATTGTAAAATAATTCTATCCTGTGTTTGGTCGAAAATTGGATGAGGAAGGATTACTATTTTAATGACCAAAGCGTCCCTTAATTTATAGATTCTTTTTAATAAAACAATTTAATATTTTATAAAATATTAATAAAATAATTTAATATTATTTACTAAAATAATCTAATAAATAATTTAATATTTATAAATTTTATTAAAATAGAGTAGTTCAAAACTTTATAATTATAATGTAAATCAAGAATTTTGATGTATAAAAATTCGAATTTATTTAAATTTAGCCCCTTCGAGCCCTTAAAAACAGATTTTGACCAAGCTTTAACCCTTTTGGTTGCCCCGGCAATGCTACTACTTTGTCGGCCGCCTTCCAAACCCTCTTGAGGACCAATATAAACTGGCGTGTTCTCATGTCCGCAATCCTCATCATTTACGTAATTGTCTAATTGTTCGGTGTCAGAACCACCAAAAATAAAATTCTTACTCCAAAAAGATATACTTTTGAATACAATGGTGAGTAAAGTCAAAAATAATAATGTAAAATTAAATTAAATTAAATTAATAAAAGACAAATATATAGTCAAAGGTCTAATCTGCATTTTGGTTCAATTAACTAATCATTGATATAAGGATAAAATTATTTATTTATAAATAAACTAATTATGGTTATCAATAAATTTTAACAACCTACCTTTCCTTACTATTCTTGATAACTACATTAAACTCTGTGATGATTACTCTTGCCAATTAAGCAAACCTAAACAAATTCTTAGGATTTAATGTATTGACAATATTAATTATTATAGAAGCTACTAGTTCTAACTAATAAAGACATGAGTTCCGTTTATTTAGGCTAGATTATATATTTTTGTGACCTATATTCAAAAATTTTAGTACAATCAAAATATATCACTTGTCATAAATACTAAAATCATCAAACAATTACATATTTGACGATTTAGATGGTAGTAGAGTATTTCGACAATTAAGTAGTGCCCAATTATTTAATCAAATAAAATAATCATATCAGGAACGGTAAATACTTATAAATAAATTAGATATCACGATAAACCAAAATTTTGATTATCCTTCAACTAGAAAAAAAATTCAGCCACTCTTCATGGTGGATTCGAAAACTAGGGTTTATTGGAGGAAAAATACAAAGAAAAAAAAAGAGAGAAACGGCAGGAAAGCAAAAGAGAGGAGGTCCCTTGCTTCTGGTTCCTTCCGTCCAAATTAAAAAAAAAAAAAAACTACCGTTCTTCAAAGTCATAACGACTAGTCTCAATAGCACTTACCGTTCTCCAGAAGTCATAACTACTAATCTAAATAGCACCAACGTTTCCTGCCACTAAAGGAAAATGATTCCTTTTGCTAATGTAACTCTGACAAATACTAAAACTAATAAATATGACAAAAAAATATAGTTCCTAACATAATCAACAACTTTATAAGCAAATAAAGATTTATTTTGTCACAACGGTAGAAATCTTATAACATAATCTAGTCTAATCTAAGGAAAGGAAAAAGGGAATTCGATGTGAGTAATAACTTCATCGAAGATAGCCAATTAAGACCACCATATATAATGACAAATTGATAGGAGGTAAAAATTGAACCCTTAACCTCCTGCACGCACCAAAACTGGTGGTGAGAAGCGTTTCCATCAATCAGCACAAGTTCCAAATTGTGGGGCTCGCTTCACTTGAGAGCAGAAAAAGATGTGGCCTAAACTGTGGGGTTCGCTTCCAATCCCTCCAAATTTGGACTTCACATCAAATAAGATGTGGTGGCATCTTGTAAAGTCTAGTCTTCTGAAAATTTAATTTTTAATATACTTTCCACTCTACTTTCATCATAAATTCCTAGCAATAACACCAAAAATGATATATGTATAAAATCTAATGATTAACACCACATCTTGGCAAAATAAAATGAGAAATATTCACAAATTAAGCGCAAGATTAACCATCTGAGACTAATCCTTTTGACATGTTGCCTGGAGAAATTTTTTGAGTCTCTCTCGACCTTTTCCCTGGTAACATCGTACAAATATAAGCAGGCTTATGAGGGTTAGAGAGAAGATGGGTGTGCGCCCTTCATCCTTGACATATAGGTCTATAACCTGTGAACAAATTGTTTCACCCTCCCACCATATTTTCACAGGTTGTTTCACCAAAACAACTGATCACCTCCTGCCATTTAATGAATGGCTTTCGCTTTCAAATTAATCGAAATGAATTTATCTCCACGCCTTGCATTTTGAACTCGATTTGGCATTTGACACGTTCACGTAGACACAAGACAAACTCGATTCTCAAGCCAAGAAAAGATCTCGATTTCTTACTAAAGGCATAAGACAACGAAGACCAAGACGTGAAGAAGGGTGTCAAAAGGCAGACGAGGATGATAAGGTTATCAAGACTCTGCCACCTGTTAACAACCATCTTGCAATTCAAGTTTCAGGATCGGAATCTATGCATGGCATAAGTCGCTATTTGCTTTTAATTATTAACCAAGAAATTTGAAGCAAATTGATCTGGTTTCTCTGAATTCTTGTCCATTAGGACCACCAAATTTGGCCAAGGCAATTAAAACGTGCCTTTGTTGCAATCTTCTCAAGATAAATTAGTGAACTAATTGTTTTGGTGACGATTGCAGCCCATTTCCTTTTCCTCTAAAGTGTATTTTTCATTTTTGAGGAGCCATTAGTCTGCCTTTTTAAATTTTTTTTCTTCTTTGTTATCTCTAAACTGTCTGAATTTTATTATGCTACTTCTGTATTTGCGTAGATATTTGAACTACGAATCATTTCATTGATTAGGGGTAGAATTATTGCTTTTGCACGGACCACGATAAAAAACTATGAGTTATTTATACTTTTCTTAGCTAAAAGCATACCAAATAATTAATTAGCTTCCTCAAAAATAGAAGGTTACTTAGCTAAGATTAAAAAAATGAAGAAATAGTAGAACAAAATTTTTAAAAAAAAAATAGTGGAAAATAGACCAAAATAAAAGGAAAAGGCCATGATATGTTGGTCCATATTTTCACTGGGAACCCATGGTCACAAGATCCAAGCCCATTTGATTCCTACCTATTTTTTTTCCTCATGCTCAAGGGCTTTGAAGGCTTGGTGTAAGTTTGTTTGTAGCCCAACCCGCCTATGGGCTGTAAAATGAATGCTACATTTTTTTTGTGTCTTCCTCCTCTTATTAATAGTTTCCGAATTGGGTTATCTCAAGATTTATTCTGTTTTCCTTTTATTCTTTCCCAACTAGGTTTTTTCATATGAAACCGCACAGAACAAGCTACATATTCAGATTTTTTTAGGCAATATGAAACTTTTTATTGATATATCAAAAAATTCATACACAATTTTCTCTTTAGCATAAGTGAGAGATGTCAAATTAAGAAGTTTTCACACTTTCTCCTCCTATACTACCCGACCTATCGATCTCACAATTTTTTTTTA